>NC_051157.2:37322414-37549914 GCF_013339745.2 Dermacentor silvarum
CGTCGACAACAGTTTCTGCGTGTTGCCGGTGCTGCTGCATGTCCAAGTTTATCAGCTGATAAAGCTACTATCATTACTCCGTATAGCTCTCTACAAATTTGCTATCGCAATTGATGCTTCGCCTTCAGGTGAAACTGCGACAACTTTTTTTTAATAGGTAAACAAGATGTTTTGTGCATTAGCCTGCATCCTTTGTACCATATCCTTGCACCGTTAATAGAGTTACATATGATTTGAAATAAATCGCATGAGTTTTTCTTCACCAAACTTTTTTGTTATTCACCACTCCGTGTTTGCTATGTGTTAAAGGAAGGACATCAGTGAGGAGTTATAACACCATGCACTGTAAACTGGCTATATCAGTCACGAGCATACATAAACTCCGTCTGAAAACAGCAAAGCGGAATTTAGAGCACATATCCAATATGGAAAATGTTTTCCTTGCTGGCGCATAAGTAGCCGAGCATATTCGATCGCGTTCAAGCGTGATCGGGAACGAATTTCTCGAATGTGGTTGGCCGTTTTGCGCGAGCCCAATCGCGATCGATCCTGAGACATCCCTACTGCAATTGAAAGTTCCTGATGTGATGCCATGTTTCACGTAATTCTATGCAGCTGCTTTCCAAAGCTGGAATCCCGCGCCGATCGCGTCGCTATTGTGAATGATGGACACTCGAACGCTGGTCATCAATATTATTGTTTTAAGTAAATAAAATTACAAGAATACAGGCTCAGACTGGCAAAAAGGCATGTTCCTGACAGAAAAAAAAAAGAATAACTGTTATTGCGCAAAAAAGAACGAAAAAAAAAACATTCTAACGCAGCTTGATCCCCTTAAAACGCGCACTGGTAAAGGCAGCAGACACCTCCTTCCGGGACAAGCCGCCGGGCGTCTCCTAACTTCCGGTGACTTCACTTGCGCCCGCCGCGGTGAGCGGCGATGCGGCATCCAGCAAATTATAGTGGAGATCAGTGGACGGGATATGTGTCTGCGAGGCTTGTGTTGGCTGGTTTTGTACGAGGCTTCGTCTAAAACGTGGATATGGCTACACAAATAACGCGTTCTTAAAATAAAATCTACATAAAAGGCTTTCATTTACCCATATTACATCTCTCAATAAAGTTTACTCACATACAATGCAGCATCAAGCGAAGAAAAGCAAGAACAGATGACAAGTTGTTTCAAAGCGAGCGAGAATCTTGTCGTCTGCCCTCCAACTTTAGCGGCCAGCTGATACTTTTTATGTTTCATAGAATTTTGCATCCAATAGTATGTCCTCAAAATTAAACAAAACATGTTTTTGTGTAATAATAAGGCTAAAGCAGTTTTTACGTCCTGTTTAAGCAGGAAATGAATCATTGTGACAGACGGAACGGTGCTTGCCAGGCGCGTTTTCAAGGCTTTCTGGCTCTCCAAGAACGATGCCAATCCGAATCCACAATATACCGGCATTCCCATGCATACCACAGCGCAGCAGCGCCACATTTCCCTCTAGGTTTTTGTAGTGTGAAACTTTATGGCGCGCACCAATCCCTTGTAAATATTCTACTTGATATTTACTTGCGTTTCGATTGACTACATGCTGAACGAAACAGAAAGACAGCATAATTTTTACAACGAATTTTGTAAGGGTTTATATCTGTTCCTCTATATTTAGGAGTGCGCCGTGTGCAGCGACGCTTTGCTATCTTGAGGAATCAAAATAAATAAATAAATAAATAAATAAATAAATAAATAAATAAATAAATAAATAAATAAATAAATAAATAAATAAATAAATAAATAAATAATACTTTTGGCTCCATCCGCGGTTTTGTGAATTTTGTTATATGCGTGTCTTTTCCGCCGTTTCTTTCCACGTTGTTCGATGAATTCGTCTTGTCTTGAAGAAGCAACCAGCTGAGACGCGTTCTCAAAAAAGCAATTCCTGCTTCGTGCCTCCGCGCACAACGCGCCAAGCCCTTCCCGACGGGATGTACTATATACGGCTCCGAGCAAACAGCGCAGAGCGCTAACTGCACTTGAACGATAGCGGATCCAACCAACCATGACTGCCAGCGCGCATATCGAAAACATTTGGCTCTCCACGCTGGCACATGCAAGTCATAAATCTTGCAGCGCACCAGCCGAGCTGCTACTTTTTTTTTTCTTCTTCCATGCACCAAAGCTTCAAGTAAAGCTGAGTTGCGCGGTGCAAGGCCGTCGCAGGACCTGTTTATTGTTCCTGCCTGTGTTTCGTCTGTTCATCGGTATAAACACTTGTCATTTGGTAAAGACAAACTATAGACCAATAATACGTTCTTCTGAAGTATATTTCTCATACAGTAGGCACTTCTTCTTGTGTTTCTCTCCCACACTACCTTTACTAAAAAAAGACATGGTATAGTCATTCACACCAGGACTACAACATTTCGTGCAAGATATACCGGCTTCTGTTTCAAGAAAGGTCTGATCCCTCCAAAAGTTAGTGCGCTGTTTGGGCACGTGGTTCCGTCGGGGGGGGACACGATAAACACTTGCGCAAAATTCCTCGTTCCGAACTCCGGTATCAGTAAGTTCGGTTATTCAAGGATTTGCTTCGCATCGTATATTTCTCAAAAGTTCAGAGTTACCGCCCCGTCGCCATCCTTGTTTAGTCTGTTTAGCGGTATACACATTTCCCTTAAGTAAGCACACACTTGTAGGTCCAGAACAAGTTCTCCTATAGATGAAGGTTCGTGTCGGCGATGCTCATCTCCAAGAGCGCATTCGTTCGTCGAAGTGCACTACACAGCCCCTTGAAGGGGGCCGTGCTGGGGATTTGACGGCGGGCAGGTCGCCTGCCTCATGTTGAAAGGAAACAGGCGCCAATGTTTCTGCCCACGAGAAACGTTAGAGCTTCAACGTACGACCACATCAACCTTTAGCCCAAACAAATCAAGTGAAGTTTGAAACCACTGCGAGTACTGTACTGTACTTGCCGCTTTAGTCTCAACATTCGATCGTTGGCTGTCACTCCGCGTCGGTTGTCCAGATGCGTCGATGATAGTATAGCATATTGTGGGAATCCGCAATGTTTGAAGTGCAGGTATTTTTCAACAGACCACTGTACACGCCGATACATACGCAGCGTGGAGAAACCAAGACGAACGTGACGAAAGAGTTGTGCCGTATACAAGACACTTGCGACCCTCGCTTACGTTTTTGAGAGAGTTTATACGGGCAGCGGGACGACCTTGGTGTCAACGTACTTGGATTCTTTAAATAACATCGAATGATTCGCTCACCTTAAGCCAAACCGTTAAGATTCGCCCCTGTATTCACAGGTGCCTGTCGTTCACGAAACATTAATTTGTCTGTCAATGCAACACGCACATCTATCACCGGCACTGCATGCTGCGGGGCAGCTGCGACCGGCTCCTTGTTCCAGCTGCGTTCACGCGTTTCCTCGTCTCTTCGACAACTGCCGTCATACGCTATTTCGTGCATCAAAGCGTGTTATTGTGGCGTCGAGTCAGTGCACGTACGCGAAGCATTCAAGCGTCAAAAGATCCCAAGAAACGCGCGAGCGCACTTGGCCGGCCGGAGAAGTATGCGCCGGAGAAAACATCCTTGCGCGTGACGGCTCTTCTTCTTCGTGATTCCCTTTCCCATCCTTTGCAAACAAACCGTTTAGCAGTGAAAGCGTATAATACGCAATCGCGAAGAAGACGCGCGAGGCAGAACACGCGCCACGCAATCGGCCAAACGCGAGGAAAACCTCGACGTGCGAGAGAAAGACCTCTCTGCATGGGAGAGGCGGCGTCGTTCCGTCGGGGTAGAGGAAAGAAGAACGCCGGCTGCACGCGCTTGAATGTCGTGAGATGCGCGCGAGCGCGCGCACTGCGAAAGCCGCTGCCGCTAGCAAACGCGCGTGCCAGTTGCGTGAGGCAAGCACGCGCTCACCTTTGCCGGTGCACGGCTCGGTGGCACACGCCTCCGTCGCGGCCCTCCGCGTCCGACGACCACGGGAATCCTCCGCCGCCTGCGCCTGCCTGCCGTACCAGCGCTAAAGCGTGCGCGCCCCAGCTCTCTCTCTCTCTTTCTCGCCCACCTCTCTTTTTCTCTTGCCCACGTCGTCTCCCCCTTTCGTTATAGCCTTCCGCGTGTAGCAGCCGCTCGTTTCTCCCTTTCCGTCCGGGCCACCTATTTATTTTTCGCGGTCTCCTTTTCTCTTTCTTTCTTTCCTTTTTTTTTTTTTACTTTTCCTTGTTCCTTTATTTATTTTTTTAGACGTAACGAGGCGCTTCCCCCGGGGCGAGCCTTCCGGCCCCGACAGATAGAGCTCTCCACTTGAGCGTCGTGCGGCCGCCCGAATTGAAGCGAGCGCGCGCGCGAGCAAAAGAAACAGCGCTAGAAGCGGCGAAGCAAAAAAGATCGAAGGCACAGAGGGAGAGCCCTCCTGGCAACGATGAACCCCCCTCTCGCTTTCAGCGGCCACGTTCTCGCTGCCGCATCGGTGCGCCGGTACCTTGAGCACGACCGGTGAGAAAGTTTTCGCTGCCGAGCACGAGCGGAAGAAAGAAGCTGCGAGGCAATCGTTCTTGGGGCAGCCCCCTCCCGGCTTCCTCCCTTTTCTCCCTCCAAGGAAGCGACATGTTACGATCGATCCACGCCCCGCTCATCCCTTCTCCTCCTTCTCTCATTCCGGCCGTGTTCTTATCCGCGGAACTGTTTCCGATGGGCTGACCACGGTGCAGTAATGACGCGCCGTCGGCGGCAAGGATTAGCCGGTATGATTGAGCGGCAGCCGAGTACGCGGCCTTGCCTCTTTTTATTTTCTCTCTATCGCTCCTTTTTTTTTATCTTACTCGCTTCCCGTTCATTCCTCCGCCCTGTTCGGCAGCATTGGCACCGCGTAGCGCGCATTTTATTTATGAGGTCATAGCTGCTACCCAGGTGCTGGGCTTAGCGAGACACGAATGGCGAGTCTCTGACATGGACCGGACATCAAGTAAGCCCTCCATTTCGAAGGCATGCTAAAGAGACGCACTAAACCAACATGAAGATTACTCCTTCAGAACTTTCTGTGAGGGGAAAGGAGCACTGATTAATTGAGGAAATGAAGGCCAAAATTTTCTGCTTCTAATTTCGCGCGCGAAAAACGGGGCATGTGGCGTCATGGTGACGTTGCGGACTTCGCTGTCTTTTCGCGTATTTTGGTTATTTTTTTAACTATAGACTCAGCCAGAGCCATGGCAACGATAAACTATCTCATGGATAAACTATCTCACGATAATTTCAAAGTGGCGTCGTCAACTGTTTCTCGTGTTTGCCAATCCTCCGTTCACGGTAAGTTCACGTCCACGTTCGCTATTTGTTATCTTTGCACGAGTCTGAGCTAACGTAAAATATTTTAGAGGTCTATTGAGGTCCGAGTAGTCGGCCATGTCCTTTCGAAATTGCACCGAACAGCTATTGCTGTACAACCATCATAAGGAGTGTGCAACAGCTATCGCTGCGTAACCTTCCGAAACAATGGGGAAAAGCTATCATTGTGCAAGATTCAGGAACAATAGGCAAAACCTGTCGTTTTGCAGCCTTGGGAAACAATATGCAACAGCTATCGCTGTACAAGCTTCGGAAACAATATGCAACAGCTGTCGCTGTGCAACATCCACAAAATGCGCAACAGCTATCGAACCTCTAGAAACAATCCAAACGAGACGGCTTCACAGGAAGATGGAGAATTGAAGTGACCATTTGACAGTGGTAGAATAAAACATTAACTCCAGCGTGATTAACCATTGTTGATCACCTTAGGAAAGCTATCGCTGTACCGAACGTTTAGACACCAGCGCAACCAACGTTGAGACCAACGACAAACCTGCGCAACCAGAAATAATGTGCAAGATCTCTCGCTGTGCATTCTTCAGAAACATTTGCAACCTCCAGTAATAATGTGCTACCGGGCGCCATCGCTGCGCAGCCTCCTGAAGCATTGAACAATAGCTCTCGCTGTTCAATCTTCAGAAACAATGTGCAACAGCTATCGCTGCGCAACCTGCCGAAACACAGGCGCACTAAGCCGAACTAGCCGGAGGACAAGGTAGAGCGGGCTGGACGGTCACAGCTCGTCTTCTGCGCCGCTTGTATAACGCTTCAGAAACAATCCGTCGCGTGCATTGAAATTTGTCATGACCATCACGATTAAACCGAGCCTTCACGGTGCTATGTCACTTCACTCTTCGGTCAATTCGGGGGGCATTTTCAGCGAGTATCTGGTGGAAAGAAAGATCAGCTTGCGCATACGCACGAGCGGATACACGAAGTGGAGGAAAAGGGGGCGCGGGCAGATGGGCTTCGTCGGCGCGCTCTCTCTCCCCCGAGCGTCGCGACAGTTGGGGTCATCGAGCCAAGGACGTGTCGGGAGGGTCGCGCGCCTTCTCGGAGCGGGATGCGCGCTCTGCTCTGTCGAAATCGGGACAATCGTCGCGGAACCAAACGCTCAAGGTTTACGGCTGCGTAGGCGCTCCCGGCTGCGCATTTTCCTTTCTTTCTTTGTTTCTTTCTTTCTTCCTTCCTTTCTTTCTTTCTTTCTTTCTTTTTTGCGTGCCTTTGCCACAGTTCTCCCGACGAAGCTCTGTTGTCGTCAGACATTATCATAATCTTGGCGGAGGGCACCGAAATTTACGGTCCCCTTCACCTGTAAAAGGTTGTCGTTTCTTGAGAGCGAAATGAACGCAAAGAACGATGGTCTCTATACTGCTAACCAGATCGTTCGAAGAGAAATCTTGCGGCTTCTGCTCGTGTTCCTTCGTGGCAGTGAACTTTCAGACATGTGATGGCAAACTATATACATACCCTGAAAGAAGCGCTACTGTGCAGGTGGAGCAATTGCCGGCCTCGACTTCCAGGCTAAACCCGCATGTCCCACCAGAACCACCACCTGCTAACTACAGTTTAGTTGGCTAAATTTTTAATGATCTTAATTCTTATTCCTCTCGCGCACACGCATACATAGATACATACATACATACATACATAACATACATAGATAAATATGTATGTATGTATGTATGTATGTATGTATGTATGTATGTATGTATGTATGTATGTATGTATGTATGTATGTATGTATGTATGTATGTATGTATGTATGTATGATGTATGTATGTATGTATGTATGTATGTATGTATGCATGCATGTATGTATGTATGTATGTATGTATGTATGTATGTATGTATGTATGTATGTATGTATGTATGTATGTATGTATGTATGTATGTATGTATGTAATGTATGCACACATACGTACGATAACCCTGTAACAGAGGTTAGGCCGTAAAGAATAGTCACCGGAAGATAAACAATGTATGTACGTGTGTCACTATGGAAATAAAGGTGCTATTACTCGGCTTCGTTTGTGCAATGTAAACGTGTTCTCTAAGGAGAATAATGAAAAAAAAATATTTTATAGCTCTGTTAGAAAACCGTACATTGCTGTTTGTCGAGCATTTAAAAAAAAGGTAGAAAATAAAAAGAGTCATTATACTTGCTGATTTACTGATGTTGCCGTTCTCTAATTAATGTTTCAACTATCATGCTTAATCTTCCGGTGACCCGATTATTGGCGTCGCTGTGCAAAAAAAAAAAAAAAAAAAACCTGTGTGATAATCACTGATTATTTCATACATTAACCAAGTTTACTGATTAACTTTTTAATGACTCTAGGGCCTATGTTGCGACTTCAGAACTGACGCTGGTCAGTGCTTGACGCATGTCCACTTAACAGATAACCTGATATTACAACCAGTATAGAGATATTCGTCCACAAAATTACCGGAATGCATTGGCGTCCCACGTAGTTTTGCAACACAGTGCGCAAGGACGGATTTCTAGGGGAATAACAATTGGAATGCCAATGTATTCCACCCAAAGCTTATGGACGAATGTCTCGAAACTGACGGTGTATAGAGAGGACATCTGCTGTCGTGAATAAGATGTCAAGAACAAACTACCACAAGGAGTTATTGCTTGAGACGTCATTTTGCAGTTTTCATATGGTTCTATAATGCATAATAATAATAATATTGACATGAATTTGTTTTGTTATTATTATTATTCATGCTGTCCTTCCTCCTTATTAATTTTGTATATCTCGTTATCACCCTCTGCTGTAGTGCCTTAATGACGCTGCAGATATTGCAAATAAATAAGTAAGCAAGTCTTTGTTATAGGGCACGAGCGCGCTTCTGTGACCACGTGACGTGTCGCAATCAGGCACGCACTAGGCACACCTATAGTTATCGGGAACCGAGAAGTAGCCGTAGCTTCAGAGAAGCGTGCTCGTCTGGAGGCCCGGGTTCGATTCCCACCCAGACCGAAATGTACCCAATCTTCTTTTCAAAGCCACTAATTTACAGGAACCTCCCTGAGAAATGTGACGTCAATCCGAACATCTTTAGACTTGTTTTTACTCTTTGCGGCGTCGGCCATTTTTCGTCACGGCGCAGTTTCGCCAAGGTCACCGCCAACATAGACACCTTTAATAAATGAATGAATTAATGAAAAATATTAATAAATGAAAAAAATTAGCGTATCTTGCACTGGAGGCGCAATGCTAAAGCACCTAGCTAGTCCTGGCTTTTGGCTAGACTAAGCACTACCAAGTCACCCGCAGCATTTTCCGGAATTTATTGATTATTGATCGGTTATCGATTAGCTATTGATTGGCTATCGCAAGGACCACGTATTTGAGCTAGGCTAAGCACTACCAAATCATCCCCAGCATTTCCCGGAATTTATTAATTATTGATTGATTATGGATTAGCTATTGACCGGCTATCGGTGACTGACTAAGCTTAAGTAGTCCGAACCATGCTTAGCCAGACTTAGCCAGGCTCAGCTTCGCTAGTTCACATGGGTATGTGCCATTGCGCTTGGACCCTTTCTGCACTACAGCCAGGATCGGCCCACATTTCTTGTCCACGACGGACGGATTAACGGCCGGCCGCTGTTAAAGAACGTAACATGTGTAGTTAAGCTTGCGAATCTCGTCCTATAGTCTCCATCTCCCTCCTGATCCTTTGCAACATCACTGTCTTTTCGCTCAGGCGCTTCCTTGTCGTGCACATTCGTACCTTGCCGTCCCTGCATAGATGCATAGATGACGTCAAGCACCATATGCGTAGCATTCGTCGAAGTTGGCTTCGCCACAATAACAGGTTTCGCGGGGAGAAGCCCACTTGTTTTGAAGACACCCCCTCCCCCACTTCTCAATGGGGAAGGGAGGGGGGGTGTTGGCGAAGAGGTCCTTTGAACAGGAAATCAGGAAAGTTCCTTCACTTATCCACTATGCAAACGACCCCATTGTGCCGTGAGCTGTGTTCTTCGTCTTCACACTCACGCCGTGCACTGCTTAATCGATGGCCAAGGCGTCGATTATAAAGCTGTATAATGCCGCGGTGGCCGGGAGGGCTATGACATTGTCCTGCCAAGCATGAGGTTTTTGCGGGCGCAATTACCGGCCGGCTGCGGCCACGTTCAGATGAAGGCGGAATGCAAAAACGTTCGTTGCTTTGAGTGCGCGTTATAGAGAACCCCGAATGTTCGAAATTGATCCGAAGCCCCGACTACGGCTTCTCGAAAAGCCCGCCGGTTGTTTTAAGACGTTAAACAGCATAATTTGCTGAGAAATGTGTTCAGGAAGTACAACTAAAGAGCTAACTTTGCCGATGTTTGTGCTTTAGGACGATAAGATTTTTATTTTCTTTGATTCCTGGATCGAGTCGCACTACACTGTCGGCAGCCATCTTGATCGGGGCATGCACGCCGGTCGCGCTCGTCCACACGTTCGACCGTGAAAGCCCTTCCTATAGCGTGCACGAATCAAAGTGATGTCTTTGCTGCCCGTTTCCTTGAGTGGTCTCTTTTGGCCCAAACATCGCACTGCGCCAGGGAGCAGTACGCTGATCAAGCGCAGACTTGCTCTGTGATGCGACAGATGGCCATTTCGGATGTCACAAAAGGCTTTATTTTATGACACACAAACACAACATGAATGCAAGTTTCTTTTTTTTTTTCAGAAGCCTTCCAAGCAAATATGTGAGAAACGTACGAAAAAAGAACAACGAGCACGAACCCACACCAGTGATTTCTGCTTCGAACTCGAGCAGTTGGTCAAAGCTATACTCTTGTTTTTATATTTGTACATTTTTATCACCCTGTCACCAAACGCTTAGAAAAAAAAAAAAAAGGCACACACGTACGTTCAAGAGGCAGGCTTATGTGTCGTAAAAAAGTATTAAAATATGGCGGAATGACCACGAAGTTGGCTCACCGAGACCGAGCGTCAAAGTTTCGTATGTTTTACTTTTAAGTGCGACATCGTTGCACGCGTCCTACGCATACAACGCACGAGTCGCAGCAGACTGCAAATCCCGTAAGCGGCACGGATGTTGCGCTACTGCGTATGCGTAGACGAGAGGGCAGGTTTCTATCATGCGCTAGCGCCAATTCCTGTTGCAACGCTTGGTAGTAGCCCAGTACGCCATTCCATTGTAATCTGCACTATGTTCTTACAGGTTTCATGATTATTCCGCGTAATTCTCGCCTCCTCGACTTATTGAACTGCACATTACAATTTCAACGGAGATGTAGCGCTTCCTATATACAGCCTGGACCCGATTAACGCTCTACACCCTACAGCAACAACAAGGCTACAAGGAATCGAGAAATCTATATTTTCTTCAGCAATGTGCATGTTCGTAATTTGTATAACTGCATACCGACCAAAACGTTCCGCATGCAGTCAAATAATTCCATTCGTTTTCTGTGCAATCCATATCACTTCTATCACTTCCATAAGAGCACTCTACACAAAGATCGCACAAAGAACATTATTCGACTGCACATGAAAACATTTCGGCATACAAACGGTCTAAATTTTACAGCGCAGGAATAGAGACAAAAATTTTGCGACACACACACACGCCCGACATCCGCAACAGAGTATAGGCCGTAGCAGAAGCCACCATGACAGCCAATCACGAGCGGTACACACGCAACGGACGACGAGAGGGTCGTAGCCAGATGCATTGAATTAAGGTGTCGACGTGCCACAAAACATATGGCACTGCCCCGCGAATGCACAGCTCCGGAGAAAGTGCACTGCATCCATTACTTCAATATTGCACAAGTCCATTCCTCCAATATTGCACACGTTATATATATAAAAAAGGGTAGCAAGGTCACATATGTGCAAGAACAGCATCTTTCACGGCTGCTGTCCGGCGGCGGGTTGGAGGAACCTGGCGAACCCGGCGACACCCTGGGCGAACGGCGTGTGGCGGGCGATGCCGAGCTGCTGAAGCCTGGAGTGCTCGAGCCGGCAGTCTCGGGGCCTCGGGGCGCCGCTGCTCGGCTCGGCGTCCGGCGACACGTGGTCGGTGCTGAGCCCGTGTGCTTGGCCGATGGCGCGCACCATGGCGTACTTGGTGAGTGGCTCCAGGCCACACCATTGGTACACGCCGCTTACGCTCCGGTCCTGCAAATGAGCGCGCACATGAAGGGGGCGAGAGGGGGGGGGGGGGGGGTATTCTGCTGAAACAGCCACGCTTCTACGTGATTGCAGTGAGCGCGAGGAAAAAAAAAAAAAAAAAAGCAGCAGCAGCCGGGAGTCAGCAGATCGGACGATGAAGATGACGGCGTCAACACCGAAGACGGCACAGCGGCTCGAATACTGAGCTGAGACCATGGTGAGGACAGCGTTCCCTTCTCTGGCGACCGTTTGCCCCAGAGAAACATACTAATACCAACCACAAAAGGAGGATGTCGCTAAGAAGCTATCCCGTATTTTACAGTGGTAACTGATACGTATACTTCCCTCGTTCGAAATGGTACCCACAGGGTGTAGGTCTTCACCGAAATCAGACGCGGAGTGAACAAATATGCGGAAAATAAAATCCTTTTAGCTAGGTCTCCCTCAGAATTCGATCCTTAATTCGCCGTTGTGCGAGACGACTGCACTGCCGCCGACGCGCTAGACGTAGAGACACAGTTGGCGGTGTATCGCATCCGCGACCGGTGGTGGCGGATTACGGAACGTGTTAATATAATCTAAAATAAATATAAGTTACTGCTATATCATCCAGGTCGCCATCTGCGCAAGCGCTGCGCTGATTAGCTAGCGCGCACAGCTATAGCACGGATGAAATTAGTGAATTAAGCTTCTCCACACAGAACGTAGTATTGTAGAGAAGTCAACTTTAACGAATGCTTTCTGGTCAATGCAAGAACAGCTTCTGAATCATGTCGAAAGTATAGCGCATACATGTGAAGTAATAATAATCAAAATTTCGCCGCAGCTCTCTGTGCAGCCTGGTAGCGAGCGTATCACAACTTAAGCGATGCGTCCATTACAAGCCTGCGGTCGTATGCAAATCGGAGACGCCTGCGAGGACTTCGAGATCGTGGCCGACAGCTTTTTTCTCATAGCACAAACAACCACGTGTGAGCGATTCCGTGAGAAAGAAACTAACATAAGAAACGCGCGAAAACTTGACTACTCGACGAATATGACGTGCCTCTGCCACATTTACCGTAAAGCGACGGGTAAATTCGAAAGTGATTTCAGTGTTACTGAAAACCGAATGACAGTTGCAAACATTCCAGCGTAGAACCACGACAGAAGAGAACACGTACCCCTGTCCACGGTAGCCCTCAAGAGCATCGACACACCTTTCCGTTCTTCGTATACGTACGCCTTCCCGCAGGACAGCGGTAAACGGTGAAGGGGCACTGATGGAGGTTTTTCGAACGCAGGTGCATCATGAAAATTATAAATGTACCGACGCCCGTTCATGAACGAGCAACGGAAGACACACGCTGCTCTAGTTTGTCGGATATACGTATACGCTGTGCATTTGCTAGCCCATTTTCAGCCTTCCAGGTTTTTCAACGAGAAATGTCACATGTACAGTAACTTATGTACTTTGGAGCCAAACGATTGAAAAGCTATTCTTGCCACGGCCTCTCGATGAAACGCACGAGGTTTCATCGAGCGGCCGTGTCCTTGCGTACATTCGTAGCTTGCCGCAGAGCGTTCGTCAAAGCTGGCTTCGCCACAACAAGGAGGCTTGTGAGGAGAAGCCTAGCTGTATCGCTTATTTTGGTCGACTTATTGATAACAGCCTGGCTATGCTCCGTTTAGGCGTCGCTATAGAAAATAAGCTAACGCTTCTTTTCTATATGGAGGGAGAACTTGCGAATGAACGCAGCCGTACGCGTCAAAGTGGCTTCTTTGTTCAGCTTCTCTGTTGCGGAAACTACGAAAATAAAGAAAATGCATTCCATAACCACGCGTCGGCGCATAATCAGTGCACATCTAAGCACCCGTGTCACACGATGGCCAAGCGCTCCCAATTAATCGCTCTGTGTGCAATAATGAGTTCATGAAAAGCATGTGGTGTGTGTGCTTCGCTATGCGGGATCGCCTCCCGGATTCTGTGCACTACCATCACAGACAAATGCAAATAAGATTGCACTCGCCCTGTATGTGTTTCCTGTGTGGGTTTGACAGACGCAGCGGTCTTTCTTTGTGAAAACTACAGTTACGAATGAATTAAATGCAGCGGGGAAAGAGAAAATAAGTGCAGCAGGACCCTGCCCTGTTAAAGCAAGTCCCCGAACAAATATTAAGCAGTCGTCATTTCTTTGGAACGCTTTCAAAAAAGACGGCGCAACACTTGTACCGATGTTCCTGAAAAGTCGAAGCTGCCCAGAACCCCTTCGTTGCCTCCGTGCATGCAATATAATACCTTAAGTCGACGCTCGGCAAGCTGGACAACGATGAACGCAATGTCCTCAGTGTGGGACGGGTAGCGGATCTCGTAATCCGACACCTTCACGTGCTTCGTGCGGTCGTTCAGCAGCTGGCACAAGACCGACACGGCGCTCTCGGCGACGTACTCCTCCCCTCCGTACAGCACGGGAACGCGCAGCACGATTGCGTCTGCACGTTGAATGGAAATTGCGAATACGCTCTTTTGTAGCTTGCTAAACTTGCGTATAATATGCACGGCTAGGTCAAGAACCGACCTGGTTTCGCAGAGAGCACTGCTCGCTCAGCCTCTGCTTTCGTCGTGCCGTACTTGTTTAAAGGGTTGGGCTTGGCGCTTTCGGAGTAGGGCGGATCCCGTCCATCAAACACATAATCTGTACTTATGAAGATGAACGCTGCTCCTACGGCATCTGTAAGTCAAATTTGCCCGCTGCATCGACTTTCCGCCTTTTTTACAACGCGCGCGTGCTCGTGCACGGCAAACTTACCGGCTAAAGCTGCTAGATTTTTGGATGCAGTGACGTTAAGTGCGTAGCTGGCGTCGTAATCCTTCTCAACCTTGTCAGGAAACCGCTGAGCAGCTGAATGCACGATGACATGTGGCTGGAAGCGAATGCAATCACTCGAGTTGATTTTACGAACACAGCCCGACACAGCCGCTACTGCGTGGATGATGCACGTGATGTGGCACCACTGTTACCTTTTTCTCCTTCACAATTTTTCCGTCAGCTGAGCGTCAGTGAGGTCCACGCTAAGCAATTCTCCAGATGCTCTGCTGTGAGCGAGGCCGGTGACGTTCCAAGACGCGGCCTGGAATACTTTAACCAGGGGCCTTCCGAGCAGACCTGAGGCTCCTGTGATAAGCACAGTGTTCATCCTAGAGAAGAATAAAACACAGGTACATGTAAATTTTCCTTCAGAATTTGGAAAAAAAGCTGAAGAGATAAGAGCGACGGGGGCGGTCGCGAAACCAACAGCTAGCACAGTCCGCCGCGTCGTGTTCGGCCAGACCCAGCCCCGCTATTTGCCTGCGTACTTACGCCACAACGAAATCGCACCGGCACAAAATAACTGGGCGGAAACAAAAGCATAGCACACAACATCGTACTACCTGCAGTCGCGAAACAAATGAGCACCTTGAACACCACCGCCGGCTCCGAGAAAGTGTAACAGGAAGTTGTTACGTTTACTTCGAGGAATTTCCGTTTTCTGAGAGAGTGCAAGGAGGCCAGCGTCTCCTCCGTCTCCTCCACCAGTCAGACGGGCTAAGCTGGCTAGCCACAGGCAGGGTGATGGCTGCTACTGCAAGTTCCTTGTAACAATCTGCGGACTCGGACTATGTGCCCAGTGCTTCGTATGCAGGATATTGTGTGTCTTTGTGTGAGTGCATCCGCTATGCAAGGCGTGGGATTTACATCGGCACCAGCGCACGAAACAGCTGTGAGTAGCGGCTCTAGCGTCGCTTCGCTATTCGAGTGATTCCCGAGGGGACATCCTTCATTCGGGATTTCGTATATTTGTTCTGACTGGTTTTGTCATACCACTGTGCCGAAATTGCTGTTTTTGTGTCTCCCGTGCGCATGGTTGTTGACCAGCGAATATGTCAAAACAGCGGCTCACTTTATTTAGAAATTAGGGTAATCGGATTTGTTTTGGTCTGTCGCGATGTCGTGACATCACCGACGGTTTCGGTAACGTCGGAGGGTTCTGGCACACTGGAATTACCTGTCGTGCTGGCAGAACGCGAAAATGTAGTAATCACGACGCGTTTTGTTGTCTTGTCTGGCGCAGTGTCTATTGTGTAGCAGGCCTCGGTGAAAACCGTAAACTTCACGACTACTGAGAACGGACTGTTCGAGCGCGCGCCTGGACACCGTGCTTCCGGTTGTTTGTTTGATGTCTGTCGCGTCATCTGCCGCACCACGTAGCGGCTGTTCTGCCGGACATGCCGGCGTCGAAACTTGCAGTGAAAGTGGAAGACAAAGCGCATTCCACGAGGCGGGCGAAATCTAGAAACGCCCATAAACCGCTTGTCGGGCAGGGACGAGCATCTAGCTCAAAAGAAAGGGGGCGTTCTTATGCGGACAGGAAATATGCTTCAGGGAACCCAAACCAACTGGTCAAAGAACCGGTCATAACCTCACAATCGCAGATTAAACTCACCACCTGAGAAATATGCTATGCAAATGAGGTATGGTAGCTTTTATCAAAAAGGGAATTCTCAGCTTTCTTGCAATACTAGCAACTTTGTAAACTGCGCTGTTCGTTCACATCTGATTCCACGATACTTTCACATTACCAGTGCTTTAGCTTAATTTTTGAACACGTGCTCATTAGAGAAACTTGTAATTGTAGTGTGCTTAATGAAGTCCCCCTTAACTGCTTAACCTCGTGTAACTATTGCTTCCAGTTTGCAGGGTCTTTATACTTATGATGAAAATGGCGTCCCTGAACGAAGAAGCGGTGCTGCAGGCACCCATGCTCAAGCGCTCTCAAAGCAATAGTCGCCTCAAATCTATCAACTACAAGTCACGTTGGTTTGTGCTCACCAAGACCTGCCTGCGGTATCACGACGGAAAGCCAGATGCAAGTATTCTTTACTTCTTTACATTTATTAGCCTTTCATGCTGCCATGCTGAGCCTTAATGCATATGCTGCTTAGTTATATTTATTGTATTCATTATGGCATGCGCATGTTTAACAGGCAATAGATGTACCACAAGCGGTAGCGCATCCTCTAAACTCCTAACGTGTGATATGCATTGTTAGCATTACTGGTCTGCAGTTTCCGACATTGCTGCCTGCATTGCAAGTCAAAGAAGCACTGTTCCTATCCCATATGTCACAATTCCCTTTGTTCTGTGGCAGGGCAAAGAAAAAGGGCGCTTGGATCTGCGTACAGTGCGACTTGTGGAGCGTGTTGATGACGGAGCACTTGAACGAGAGAAAGCATTTCAGGCATGTCTTCTGTTTCTACCAAATATTTGTTACTCATAATTTACAGTACAGCTATGATCTGGAATAATGACTCAATTTATTTTTGCTCTTTTGTCTCCTCTTTAGATTGGCTACAAAGATCGCCTTATGTACATTGTGGCATCATCAGAAGCACAACGAGAAGAATGGATAGGTGCTTTGAGGAAATGTAAGAATGTTGTTTTGTGCTTGTATGAAAGAACTACTTTGCTTTTGTTCCATCAGTATATGCTTTTGCCTAAATTCATGTATCGAAAAAGTCAGTACCACCCAGACAAGAAAATAGAAAAAAATTGTATCAAGCTTGGCGTGGTGACTTTGTTGTGGTCTTTATATCTTAATGAAGGTACAAGTGTTGTTGTTCTCTGTTGACATGTTGAAGGGATGCATAATGTGAAAGTGCCATGGTCACGACTCACTAACAGTGATATTGCAGAGTATTGAAGAGAGTGTAAAGCAAAGTATGTGCTGACCCGCATAGGGAAGGAAAGAGCATGTGAAAAATTTCAGTACTGGTTGAATGTGTTGGACTCCTGTACCACTTCAGTAATATTTTTTCTTCATTCAGTGCGTTTCCAAATGCTAGTAGTTGCATGACCATCAGTATGTTACTTTATGTAATTTGGTCGTTCTGAAAATTAAATGCTTCTATTAGTCATTTCTTGGTGAAAATTATGCACTTCAACTGCAAGTGGATACCGGCCTAAACACAGCGAAATGTTGGAAACTGAGTGTAGTATGTTCATAGAATTTCACAGGAAACAATCAAGACCTGCTGTCGAACTGGCATTTTGCAAAATTTTGTTCAGAACTTGGCTCTAGCCAAATGCATTCTATAGATGCCACTCTTGCACTTGTATTGAAGTAGACAAGATAAATGCGTTCTGGTTCATAGGCAGGCATCCTGTTTCCAACCATGTGAGCTTGAAATGGTTGCTGGTTTTCTTGCTGTTTATGTCACACTCCATGCAGTGCTTTTCCTTTCACACTTTAAAACTTTAAAATAAGCTATCTGGTGGGAGAAATTCTCTTATGTAGTACTGCAGCTATACCATGTTCAGTACAAGTACTATGAAAAAATAAAATGTATGTAAACATCAATTGTTCTTCTATTCATATCCTTATTTGAGTAAGGGACACAAAATTTTTTAGTGTTACTCTCAGTGGCGCACCGACGGGGGGCGTTCGGGGGTTGTAACCCCCCCCTGAGGCCGAGTTAACCCCCCCTTTGTTTGACCTCTTTTCTTTCCTTGCGCCTTTGAGTACTGCAACTAAGATATACGACGCGCAACCGTCTGCACACTCGCAAACTTGCGCAAAAAGCACATTTTTTGACAATTTCCCGTGAAGAAATTGAAATTAGTGCTGTTTAGATGGTATTGGCAAACTAAGGCAAACTGTCAACCCCCCCCCCCCCCCCCCCCTGGCAGAGATCCTGGGTGCGCTACTGGTTACTCTTGTTAAAGTTGAGTCTTGTAGAGTGTGACTGACCTTACTTGAATGGATGCATGACAGGCACAAGTGGTACTATATAATGCATCAACAATGGTGGTGTGCTGATCTGTCAGGTGTGGGCATTTGCAGAATAAGTATCTTTTGATTACAGTTCATTTGTGAATCAATCCTATAGCTGTCAAACTTGCTTGATTCTCTGACTTGTTTCTTGTGGGGTATTTAACCGGTGACTTATCTTGCCAACACGTACATTCATAGTACAAGTTCTTATTTCTGATGTTTGTGTTGTATGGAATAGTACTCCAGGCGTTCCAAAGTAGTCGCATAGTATCGAGTCTCTCACTGCTGCTTTTTCAGTGTGCGTAAACAATGATCAGCTGGCTGACAAATTCCACTCGGGTGTCTGGTCTGGCGGTCGCTGGGGCTGCTGTGGTCGTGGATCTCGTGGTGCCCCAGGATGCCGAAGCACTTTGGTCACCGCCCCACACAGCGCGGAGTCCCTCAGTTCCAGGGGTGAGCTTTGCATCAGATCATTCATTGATTGCATTCATTCACTAATTTACATTATCATTCTGTCACTGTGGTGATATCGTTACTTGACTGTGATGTAACCTTTAACATGATTCTTCATGGTTGCAGTGATTGTTAACCCTTCCCGTGTCAAAGATGAGCCTCACTCATCCAGGTGTTTCCTCCAAAATGTCACGTGCTAGTGACAAGTCTCACTTGTCCAATGATTTCCTTTCGTCTACTAAGCAACAGACAAGTGATGCTAGTTTTATAATTTTGGTGTGAATGCTGCACTTGCTTTTTCAAAAAACAAAATATTTAGGGCACAGTTGGCAAAAACGAAGTGTAAGTCTGGCTCTCCTGGGTTTTAAGAGTGGTGGTTACCACATGAAGTGAGGTGGCTGTAGGCATGAGGGCCACCATTTCAATGCCGGATTTGTGCTATTTCTGGATGTTTCTTCACCTCAAGTAAACAATAAGACTAGGAAAGCTCTAGCAAGTCCTCTTTGGAGCTTCAACATAGTACTAATGATTGCAAGGAAGATTTAGAGCCTCCGGTGACCTATCTTGCGTGGACATCGGCTTGACAGAAATGCTTCGCCACCAGCTCCTGCAATTTCTTTCCAAACTAAGCCACCAAAAACGCATCACATGGAGGATAACAAAAACACGCTCGACTTCTGTTCCAAAAAATATCACGCTTTTTATATATAGACTGCTTTTGTGGCCTTGCCTATGTAACTAAAAAACATTAAAAAATAAATGACAGTAAAAGACAACAGAAAGTGACAAATGAACTGCTGATATTGCAATGTTGAAATCTGTTCACAATAAATCGGTCATCTTGCTGAAAAAAAAAAAAAATGGTGCGGGGAAGAGTTAAATGCAACTGTCAGTGCTTGTGTTGTATGGTTCTCTCTTTAGTCCTTGTGTAGATTTTTCGCGCTAAAAAGTTTACGAACTGCCATTCATTGACATCATATTGTTTCTGTTGAGTTTCTCCTTCCCCTTCACTTGGCATTTGTGTGACATGAAAATAACACTGATAGAAAGTGTGCACAGTCACAATTTGTTATTTATCATGTCTGCTTGCACTGAGCTAGCTAACTAGCATGCTTGGAAGGTGATATCCTTGGAGGTGATGGTTTCTTTGCATCAAGTCAATGGACAATAAAGGGGGCGAGGCACCTGCTTATGGATCAGGCATCCTGTGTTCATGTATTACATATACATGCACAGTGCTCACAAGCTGCATGCACAGTGCTCACAAGCCTGATTTCAGGGGACACTGTGTCACGTAAATTACTTCATGCTTTCCTGCATTATTGTTTACTGTTGTGGAAACTTGCAAACTTGCACGAGCTCTGTTGCTTAGAATTATATGAAGTTCGCATCTCTGTTCTTGTAGACTAGTCGCACAAATTATTGTTGGAAGCACAAACTAGCACAAAGTAGCTCTTGGAAGCAGTTCTTGCACTGCAAACTAGTGTGCACTGTCACAAAAGTTTTTTCATGAATATGGGTTGATTTCTTGAAACAAATGAATTTGTTTGTAGTTCTTAATAATAGCATTTTACATGTTTGTGCAGGTAGCATCACATGTGGTGACCCTGTACCTGCAAGGACCAAGGACATATTGCCTATCAAGGTTTGGATGCTGTGCTGTTTGAACGTATGGCAGATTGCTTTAACCCCTTAACTGTTTCGGACGAGCACAGCTCGTCTTTGCCGAACTGTTCCAAAACCTTTTTGGACGAGTGCAGCTCGTCCGCTCGAGATAATATCTCCTTTTGAGCGTTTTGAACGAGACACGCTCGTTTGCAGGCTAGTTGGTGTGTTGCTTCGCGGATGGCAGCACTGGGCAGGTAATTTTTGTTTTTTTAAACCCCGTTTCACATTTATTCAGGGGGAAACCCGTGTTCAAAAAAATGGCGTCTGGTAGAGGCAATGCATGTATTTCTGGTCTGCAAAAAAGAAGAATTTCGCCGTCGTCCAGCTCTTTGGACGATAGTGACTCAGAAACCGAAGTTTACTTCGTTTCTGGAAGCAAACAATAGCAATGACTTCGAAATTAGCAGTTCATCAGATGAAGAAGACTGCTCAGAAGACACTATTGCGAGTGCGTGTCATTGCCGGCGCTTTGATGTGAAGGACATTCGCACGAAGGCTCCTCAGCTTCCGTTTTGGGGGGTCCCTGGTAAGGCAGTTCAATATATATTGCCTGATGACTTGATAAAACTTTCCGAATAGCGCTCTTGCTTCTGTTTTCTATTGTTCATTGACAGCAGGTAGCTGGCCTCCTTTATCATGAGCAATAATAAACTTTAATATGCTAATTTGATTTAGTATGTGCTTGAATTTTTTTTTCAACACCGATAAGTTGCTTTTTAGAAGGAAAATATTCAATATCACATTTAAAAACATAAGCAGTTTGGGCACAGAAATTGTCAAAATAATAAAACGGTTAAGGGGTTAAACATTGTGCTACATTTTTGAAGTTGCCTGTGTGCTTCTAATTTCTTTGTTTCAAGAGATGGTGCAGTGTGAACAAGTGTATAATTACCTAATGCTGTTCTCTCCTTTTTTGTCAGGGTACTGTTGCTACAAAATTGGTGACAGCACTGTATTCATTCCAAGCCATAGAAAAAGGAGATCTCTCATTAGAAGCTGTAAGTGACCAGTTACATTCTTTAAACTATTATGCATCTAAATTATGTAGTGTTGTTAAAAAGGACAGGTTCAGCATGTCTAGTTGTATACCCTTAAAACGACTTGGTGAGACTTTTTAAATGATAGAATAGACACAGTCCACGTACACACGTATACTGCAATTTTTTTGGGGGTGGAATTTTTGCCTGAACTAACCGAAAATGTCTTCCAGGGCAAAGAATACATTGTACTAGATGATACTGGAGAGCACTGGTGGCAGGTTAAAGACAAGAATGGGTAAGATGGCCCTTTTTTTTTTCTGCGCTTTCTTGTGATGCTTAGCACCTTTTCTTTTCATTAATGCTTGCCTCTCATGTGCCTGCTTTTGCTCTCTTTTTGATTTTTTTTCCTCTGCTCCATGCAGAAAAAGGATCCGTAAGTGTGAGGCTGAATTTTATTTTCCTTCATAGAAAGCATTTGCATGCTTTATGGTCCTTTAGATTATGACTTATTGTTGCCGTTAAAAAAAAAAAAAAATGTGACTGATTCACGTATATGTGATTTAGTCAGGGGAGAAAAGCTACTTAAACTCCCCGTTTTTCTCTATTATTAGGTAAATCTGCAGTGTTGAAGCCAAGCCAGAAGTCGGCTTCTCTGTGCTCTTTCTAAAGCTATAGTGCATTTTTTCGTAGCTTTATAGTTTTGTTTTATATGGCATGTAAACACAAATTTTAAATATTTGGAAACACACTTTGATTTCCTAAATGTTTTGCAGAAGGCATCATGAAATAGCTTATCTAGTTTTTTTAGTTCTGTAATAGTGTAATAAAGAAAAGATTATGGAAGTTCTTGTTTCAAATTTTAGAACAGTTGATAATGCTGATTGCTCCTGTTTTAGACACGCTGCGCAGCATGTGTTAATGTTTTAGCATAAATACTATATGCTTCAGAAATAGCAAACCTAATTTAATGATTTGATTGCATGCACTTACTTAAAAGAGCGCCAGTGCAAACTTATGTAATGGCACCACAACTTTAAGCAGACTAAGACTGTAAGAAACTTAAAGCATCAGAAAAAAATTGCAAAGTTAGAAAAATGCACCACAAGTTAGTTTCGGACACTCATAGGCCATGACAAGGGCATATTGGCTATTTTGTGCTAGTATATGAAAGTGATAGATGCTTCATGCAAGAGCATTAGGATTCATTTTCATTTTAAGGTTGGCAGTGGCAGGCATTTATGGATACCAGCATGGTAGCCAAATATGTAGATTTTCGAGCTACTTCATTGCTTTTTTAGTTATTTTTCACTGTATTTTCTGTCAATTATTGTGTTAAGGGGAGACCCTGCTTTGACAAACTTTTGTCTTATTTCCGAGTCGATTTTGATGAAACTTGTGGAGTTTATGTATTTCCATCTGCAAATTTAAGATATACATTCAGCTTTCTTACATAATAAATATATCTCTAGAAATTTAGAAAATTCATAATGTGCTTGGAGGTGGGCTATTTACTAAACTATATACGGTGTAATATATGTCGACATATAAAAATGATCTCGTGTAATCGGAGTAATGAGCGATACAAGAATGGAATGCTCCAGACTGATTGGAACCAAAGTTACAGCATGTCAAACTCATAGTAATACCCAGGACAAATTATTAGTTTTTTAATATTTCTGTCATAATATTTGTCTATGTTACATGCCCACTGCAATCTCTATTTGTCTACCTTTCTGACAAACTAATAATTATTGTGATAGGATAAGCAGAACCAGAGATAACTCCACAACGGTGACACCATCAGAAATGCTGTTTTGAGAAAACAAGTAAGAACATTCCACAACCTGTTTATGATGATTATAACAGAAGGCTAAATCAATCAAGGATGATACAGGGATCCAATCAAGCAAGAATAAGTGATCTACACCAATCTGGAGCAATGGGATGCATAAAGATATTTAGGCCAATTTTCAGCTCCAAGAAGCTGGGTCTCCCCTTAAAGTTTTTGCTTGTGTAAATGTAATAGTATTCAAACATTATTCTTTAAGCAAATATTCAGAAACAATATTTCTGAAAAAAGAAATCTGATCTCAACGATCAAAAAACAAAAAACTGGAACAAAAAACTGGGGAGAGACCCTGACATCACTCTCTGCGAAGCCTGCCTGCATGGAATCTCCAACTTATGTGGCAGCTTCTCCTTCTTTATGTACCTTCCTGTCATCATCTTGAAGCTGAGCGCACTTTCTATGCACTTTTTTTGCGCCATGCCGGCCAGGATCATGTCAGCTGCAGAGAGAAACCAGCCTCCCCTAGCACTCGGTGCTATCTGCCTCATAGATGAGACTGGAGCCTAAAATGACACATAGTGACTTCTGCCGCACTTTTTGCAATGCGTCTGAGATTGTTAGAGCCCTCTCCTCAGTTTTTTCTTCCTTCTTCACGACCTCAGCTTCATCTCTCATAAGCAGTTGTATGTTATTTTTCATGTGCAAGCATTTCCCCCCGCTCTTTTAATGAAACAAGTGTTGTTTCTCCTGGCTTGTTACTTTCAACATTCAGGGCTGTGGGCTTTATTCCGAGCAACTATGTGGAAGAGAAGGCCGGCCTGTGGCAGCATGAGTGAGTGGTGCAACCCTGTCTTTATTTTGCATGACGTAACTTCAAAAAGAATACCAGTCTATTTTTTTAGGGGTCAGTTCTTGTAATTAATTATAATAAGGCTTTCAAGTGTCCAGAAGGCTGCATGCGGTAGCTGAAATGTCAAATGTGCCTTTCTTGAGTGAATTCATCTCATCTCTTCATCTCATCTCTGGCAGGTGGTACGCAGGAGACATGTCCAGGCAGCGGGCCGAACAAATTTTGCGCCAGGAAACTAAGGAAGGAGCCTTTGTGATTCGCAACTCATCCACCCAAGGCCTTTTCACACTGTCGCTTCTAGCAAACAGGTAAGCGGAACTAATAAAAAAATATTAAAGATAGATGCTTCATTCACTATGCAGTAACTATGGGCATACTAAAAGCAACATTTTCAGTTAGGCTGAAAAACTGAATATTTTTCAGTTTCTGGAAGGTGAAAAATAAGAGGAACAAGTTTGGAGGGTGAACAAGACTGCCTAGTTATACTTACATTAGAATAGCGCCATCTACATGTGCAAGTTTGGTCATCTGTCCATCTTATGAAACAGCAACGAGTGAATGTTCACCGCAGTTTCTGGGATCACGACAGCGACAGTAATTGCCCAGCGGGAATGTGCACTACTAGATATACATGTACTGGAAAGTTTGATTTATAGTTCTATTACAATTTTGTAGTGACAGTAATGAATTAAACCCTGCCAAAAGTGTGGGCCGAGAATTCAGCTCTTTTTTGGGCTAACTTGTGCCCAGAAATACAAGCAACATTCGAATCACAGCGATAATCGCAATCAGACGTTGAATCTAAAATGTATGGCTCAAGTTTGTCTGCTATTTGTACATCTCTAGCCATACATTCCAGAGTAATCGCTAGTGCTCACGTGCATTCAACATGTCACACTTGAAACCTGATTAGTCAAGACTCTTTTGCTATAGAATAGGCAACAACATTCAAGAAATTTTAGATACTATACCAATGTCTTGTGCTGAATGCTAACTTGAGATTCTGGTGAGAAATGGTCACTGGCAAGAAAGCAAAACAATGGAAAAAAGTAAATGACCGAATATTGCTAATAAAGGGCACTAATTAGTATAACCCTTGACACCTAACATGTTTCTGATTCAGAGGTGCCAAATTCTACAAAGAGAACTAAACTTAGCCTCGCATAAGTTAAGCCTATAAATTACGTAATTGTACTGAAGAAGGACTAGCAGTATGCACTGCTTCGAGAAAGACGAGGACAACGACGAGTTGGTCGAAGCCGTGTGCCTGTGTTGCCTGAGCTGTGTAACCTCTCGCTGCTAGTGCTCTACGCTCTAATTAATTAAAGTAGAGTGCCTCTCTACATATTAGATATTGACAATAGTGGCACACTCTCTGCCCCTGCAGTCCCAATGGCGTGTTCCAAGTGAAGCACTACCACGTCAAGAGCAGGCCTGGCGGCCAGCTATACCTCTCCGAGCGACGCAGTTTCCCCTCGCTCCAGGATCTGGTGCGATACCACCGCCATGACAGTGGAGGTCTGGCCACCAGGCTGCGCCACTGGCCCGCGCAGCTGCGCCGCACAGCTCCCACTGCTGGCCTCGGCCACGGTTGGTCATCCTTTCTTATTTGTTGTCTATTTCTGTTGCACATTATTGACAGCTGCATTGTTGTATAAAAATGGCTGCCCAGGCTATATATAACGCCCTTGCTGGTGTTGTTGAAAAGCCTTTGACACCCTGCAGCTCAAAGGAACAGATATTCTTTTGTCTATGTGTAGGACTCCTTTCACAAGTAACACCGTTTGCAGCTGACACTGTTCTCTGCACTGTGAATTGCAGGGCTTTAGCACTGTCTGCACATTCTGTCTTATAGGGACATGAGAAATACATTGCCATCACATTGGGAGTGCTTTGAACTGGGAACGTAGTCCAAAGTTTGTGTAAATAATTACTTGTCCAACAGTGCACTACTTTTCCAGCATGTATAGAGGAGAGATTGAGTTTAGAAAATGCAAGTGCCACAACCTACCAGAAGTGCATTAACAAAAATACACAATAAGAACATTTTATCCTTATGCTTCCTTCTCTTGCTTACATTGACAATTGCTCGCATTTTTTGTTTGTCCAATGCATGGGTCCCTTGATGCTGTTATGATGTTCATATCAAGACCGAGAATCACAGTGTGAATTGATTTAGCATGTGGTTTGTAACACCATTGTTGTAAAGGTCAAGTTCAAGAAAACTCTTGTTAGAGTTGTGTGTGGAACTAGTATGGAAAACTTGTGCTTCTTGTTGTCTGCAGACAAATGGGAAATCGACCCGTCCGAGCTGACTCTTCTGGAAGAGCTTGGAAGTGGGCAGTTTGGTGTAAGGAGTCCTTTTGCTTTCTTTTTAGTGTTGTATGCTTTCGAGGATGGGCTTAAATATTCATAGTTATTACTGAAAGCCTAAAAACTCTGTTTTAGGCTGTTGCAGGCTGTTTTACTGTTGTGGAAAAAAGCATCTAGTGCAAGACCCATTTTTTTTAACCTTTCTTTGCCCGTGCACTTTTCATGTTATAATATTTATTCTCTAAGTACTGGGTAAATGCACTAATTTTGAAAGAAAAATAAAAAAAAGCCGGCAGATCCCACGCTCCGTGGGAATCGATGTTAGGCGAAGCAGTGTGCTGCGTGGAGCCTACTATGTCAAGGAAACGACCATGAGAGCACCAAGATGTAGGCTGCTCTTTCGTGACCTGCATGACACGCATGTCATGACATTCGTGTTGTGAGTCCTCAGGAGTCCCTTTCGCTAGTCCGAAGAGACCTTAAGGTGAAAGCCTTAGTCATGCTCATGGCTGACTTCGATCATCAACCTTTAGCCTTTTCCTTCACTTAGTACCACGTCCGAACCCATTCCAGTGGTTTTTGAGTGTTAATCTTTTTTTCGCTGAGTCATTGTCATTTTTGCTGAGTCATGCTCATGACTATGACTTCTACCAGCATCCTTTAGTGTTTCCTTCACTTACTACCCACGTCCGAACCCATTCCAGTGGTTTTTGAGTGTTACCGTAAAATTCCGAGCAAGCGCCCCCCTAACTTCACTGCTAATTTCAAATTTCCGCCGCCGTTCCGGGAAAGCGCCCCCCCCCCCCCCCCCCTCTCGCTCTGCACCAAAACTGGCCTGCCACATCCAGTACACGAAAATAATGGCAAATTCGGCAAATCGCACCAGTGCGCATCAGGGTGCCCCAATGAGCCATTTCATCGAATCATGGGCACACCCTGGCGCCCCAGTGGGCACACATGTGCTTCGGGGCGAACTGCGGCTGGTGGTCTGCACTTCACGGACTGAGATCTGCCTCGCACACGGCACAGAGGAGTTATCTGCGGCGCAGCGACGTGACCACTCGGCGACAGAGGAGTGGTCGCGGCTACGCTCTGGCGTCGCCGGCAGCTTCACCGCTGCTAATCACTCGCCACCGATATTGTCGCTAGGCCTTTTCCAGTTCACTTCCAATCTGTAGCAGATGGCGCTTCAGAACGAACTGCCGACGCTCCCAAGCAGCAATGTTTTGTTACCGTCATTGCCGGCAAGCTTTACCCTCTCCTCGCAATAATTTCACACGATGAAGAAAACATGCTGATATTTACGGCACCACCAGTTGCGATGCGAGCATGGCCAAGCCGCGGTTCGCTGTCCGCCGTCGGTAGTCCATGTACTGCAGCTGAACTTGACTTGTATCGGAACTCTCATTAGTGCTTAATGTTTCACCGTGGACATGGTTTTTAATAAAGTGAACATTACGTGTCACTTTACTCTAGCGGACATAATTTTGCCTGGAATAGAAGCTGCATAACCAATGTTCGTGTCGCCGGTTGCGGCGACGCGTCGGTGCAGCGTCGATGGGCTCTTTCTGTAGTTCTTTCGGTGGTTTTGAGAGTGATAAACACCACTAACAAATCTTTGGCTTAATAAAGGTCATGTTCAATAAAATTTTAATGCCATTCCCGCTGCGTTTTCTCGTTGCCATCTTGAATTTTAGTGCCGTTCCGGGATAGCGCCCCCCCTAACTTTGCCGGTAATTTCGACTTGCTTGAGGTGGGGGGGGGGGGGCGCTTGCTCGGAATTTTACGGTAATCTTTTTTTCGCTGAGTCATTGTCATTCTTGCTCAGTCATGGTCATGACTATGACTTCTACCATCATCCTTTAGTGTTTCCTTCACTTAGTACACACGTCAGAACCCATTTCAGTAGCTTCTGAGTGTTAATCTATTTTGATGGGTCGTTGTCATGACCTGCATGACACGCATGTCATGACATTTATGTCATGACCTATCACTTATGTTCCTCATACACTCCTGTCACACTATGCCAATTTTGGTACCTACGAAGTTAACGAAACGACCATGAGAGCACCAAGACGTAGGCAACTGCTTCATGACACGCATGTCATGACATTCATAACATGACATCATTTATGTTTGTCATATACTCTTGTCGTAGTTTGCCAATTTTCGTACATACCAAGTTAACGAAACGACCATGAGAGCACATAGACGACGTAGGCAGCTAGATAGATAGATCGGTAGATACTGTCAAAGTAGCAAATGTTCACCAAGAAATGCTTCGCATTTAAAAAAGAGTGCACTAATGTAGAATTAGCTGCTTTGAGACATGTACATGCTTGCTAGTAGAATGCTTTATTCTTTGGCCTGTTCTCATAATGAAAGGAGGCATCTAATAAATTGCAACACCACAGAGGCTTGCGCTAGTCGGTACATACTCAATAGGGGAACAGCGCAAAAAGACAAAGACATGAAGGGAAACACACACCAACGCTGGTGTGTGTTCCCCTTCCTGTCTTTCGTCTTTTCGCGCTGTTCCCCTGTCGAGGCATCTAGTATTTTGAGTTCTGTGGCAACTTGATATTGTCACTTTGTTGCAAAACTAAACCAGGCAGACATGCATTTCTTAATTGTGTAAGGCATAGTTAAAAAGAACTTCCTGTTGGACAAATTACCATGTTAAGTTTCTGCAAACTCGTGTGTATGTGCAAACAGGTGGTGCGCCGAGGAAAGTGGAGGGGATGTCGGGATGTGGCTGTGAAAATGATGAAGGAAGGCACCATGTCTGAGGATGACTTTATCGAAGAGGCAAAGCTTATGACGTAAGTATCTAGTGGCATGTGCTTATGTCTGGGTTAGTTAGGAGTTGGTCTCTGTCCTGATTAATTAGAAGCGCATGCACCTGGCATGAAGACACAGATTTAATCTTCTGTAACTGGTCCCCCTCCTTCCTTGAGCTGTGACTTTAGGATGTTTCAGCTGTAGTGTCTGAAGACTGTTTTAAAGGGGTGCATGAGAGATGCAGACATGAATGATCTCGTTAAGTTTAATGTAACCGCAGTGACGTGTTGCAATAATGTAAGGGAGAAATTATCTGCATGAGAGTAGCGTGAAGCTACAAAGGAAACCTGTGTGGGTTTCTTAGAAAGAAAGCTTTGCAGTTGAAAAAAAAAATTGTCCATGTCTGGCATATTGAACCATGGTTCAACGCCTTTCCAGGGTGGTTGTTGTACCATCTGAGGTAACCAAGACGATAGCAAATGGCAGAATGAGATTGAATTAATTGACAATTCAAAGTGCAGTAGCAGTCAATGAGCAGATCAGTTTACTAAAATATGTGACATGGAGAAAGCTTGATTTGCTTATTCAGTGTGCATAGGTTGTGCGCAGGTCACTGCTTACTTGCTGGTGTTGTTCACCTCGGCCATTTCAGTGCATTTGTAAAGTTAAAAGCTAAAAGGTCTCTCGACTGGCAATTGTGGGAGTTGTTTGTGAATACAAATGAAGGAGCTTTCATGAAAAAAAATCTCCAGCCTGTGATTTTACGTGTGTATAGCTGCACTGCGACCTTTTAAAAAATCTTTTACTATAGTCTGTAATGTTTAGTAATCAGACAACTTTTGGAACACCTCTTAATGGTGACTTGGCTGCAGTAAATTTGCATCATTCACTGTTTGTTGCGGATGTTCCAGCAAGCTGTTTTCATTGCACCAATGTTTTTCTCATTTAGGAAGCTACAACACCCCAACTTGGTTCAGCTGTATGGTGTCTGCAGCAAGCACCGTCCTATATTTATTGTAGCGGAGTATATGAAACATGGTATGTCTGTTTGCATCAAACCTGATCTTTGATGTACAATTACATTCTTTTGATCCTAAGAAATGCTTACAAATGCTTGCTTGAAGAACTCCAGGTGGCCAAAATTAATGTAAAGCCCCTCGCTATGGCGTCTATCACAGCCTGGGTATTGCTTAACAACTTTACCACCCACCAATCCTCTTCAATAAGCTTGAGAAAACTTTGCTTTGTATAGCTTTTTAAATAGATGCCCAGGGTTTCTTGTAAATATAGTCCCAAATATTCTCCCTGGTGCGTCAAAGTGTGGGACATTTATTATCATAAAATAAGCCGAGATTTACACTTTTCATGTCATGTTTGACACTCAAAATTTGCAACGTGGTCATATGGGGTTCTTAAATGTGAAACTACTGGTGACTGGCCGTGTTAACTGTTAGATAACTTCAATAATTTGTCGTTTGAGTGCTAAGCATTTGACAGCTAAATTGACTGATTCAACCACTTAAATGTTCAATAAGATACGGAGCTGGAGCGTTTGGGCAACAGTAGTAGATATTTTATATACATTTATGGCAGATCAAGGTTTTTTACATCACGCATGTTTGTCATTTTGTGTGAAATACAAGAAAGAAATATCTTCTGAAGAAGATCTTCAGTTGCTGTCCTCTAGCAGTGGAAGCACTGATCAGCCCGCATATGATTTCACTTCAGTCGCTGTTCATTACATTGTTTTAATGACTGAGCAAACTGAGTTTTTGCAGCTTTCCTATGTAGAATGTAGATTTCACATGTTATTGGCCAAATGCTCACTCAGAGGAGTGTCGGTACTGTATATTTAGCATGTCTACAAAATGTTATCCCACTCTTGTGTACGGGCTGGCCAGTGTGGATGTAAGCGAGGGTTTATTTTTTGCTTTCTCCCAGCTAAGTGTTCTTCACATGTGCCACTGTGATCTTGCTTAGCAATTGATCTCAGCCAAGCCATTTTGATTTTTGATAGATCAAGCCACTGAACACTTTCACAGAGCATCCTTTCTACATCGTATTGATGCTACCTTTTTGGACACTTGGCAATAAAGCGCCAGCTCAGATGCAGGGTAATCAATACTGCATTAGCACCCTTCATTCAGTTATGAGGTTTTTTAACATTCTGTGATGAAGTGTTTTGCTTCTTTGTTGGCTCATCTATTTTTTACTCACTCACTCTCTGTTATGGCTGCAATCGCAGGCTCCTTGTTGCAGTTCCTGCGCCGTCACGAGCGTGCTTTGTCCGAGAAAGGCCCTGTGCTGCTTCTTGACATATGCTTGCAAGTGGCTAGCGGCATGGCCTACCTTGAGCTACACAACTACATTCATCGTGACCTGGCTGCACGGAACTGCCTTGTTGGCGAGAACTATGTGGTCAAGGTGGCCGATTTCGGGCTGGCAAGGTAATTACTGATTATCCAATTCTCGACCCTGTAAACGAACTCTGGAGGAAGACCTACCTAGTGATGAACAAAAATATTCCAGTTAATCTACCTAGAATACCTCAAAGCCGAGGGGTTTCAGATTTGGACTCGTGCGACAGATTGAATTGCAGATTTCTGCATACTGAGTGAGCATGTCACTGCTGAATGGTGCCAAATTCTGCCATGCCTAAGGATGCTGCAGGCTGGCTGTTTGCGGCGGGATTCAGTGCTCCTGAGCCACATCACGCTTCATCTGTGAAATGGATCGGCCAATTCAGTCCCATTTGTAGATTTATTTCTCTCTGCTTGGTGCTTCCCAAACAATCCTTGTGCTTACAGCAGCTCATGTTTCTAGCATGAAATTATGTGACTATGTAGTTAAATAAGTGTGTATTCTGGGACATGTGATAGCTTTTCACAGCACTCAAGTCTTTTCGTAGCACTCGAGGCATCGTTACACTCTAGCCAGTGATGCCATGTGCAGGACAAGTTGGATATTGCCAGCAGTACACATGCTGAACATTTCAGGGAATATCCTCTTGTTTCTTGTGGTTATGGGTTGCTCATTTATAGATCTCCGGGCTTATTGGGCACATTGTGTAATAATAGTACTTCTGTGCACATTAGCTTAAGGGGGACGTGGCAATTGAAGTGGTCAAATTGGTCAAAATTTTCAATTATCAGATTTATTTTCTTCGCGATCCTCGGGCATTCATTTACCTCGTGATGAAATATTATAACAAAACACGCAATAGAAATCGAGAATAGAGCACTTTCCTAGAGTGCTGTCATCAAAAATTGCAAAAAATTTGGGCTTCGAGCTTCGTTTTCTCAGCTTTCATTTTTTGTGCAGTTGCTTTCAGTCATCCCAGTGCAATTTCACAACGAATGAAAACAAAATCATTCTGCCTTTTGCACTTAGATCCTGAAACATTGATGAGTGCAACAAAGCTGTCCATTTTTACCTGCACCTCATCAAAAATTTATTTTTTTGCAAAGGTCGTTAGTAAGACAATATGCACAGGAAAGTTCAAAAAAACAATTTGGTGCTCATTTCGGCATTTAAAAAATAAACCAATAGCTTCATTGCACAGAATGGGCCTTTGTGAACATGCTGATGTAAAAATCTTGGCGTACATTTGTGTAATTAATTAATTAATTAATTTGGGGATGACCATTAGATGCTATCAAGTGTTGTAACTCGAAAACTATAATAGATAGCACAAAATTAAAAATTGTGGGGTTTTACATGCCAAAACCATGATCTGATTGAGGCGCGCCGTAGTGGGGGACTCCGGAAGTTTGCACCACCTGGGTTTCTTTAACGTGCACCTAAATCTAAGTACATGGGTGTTTTCGCATTTCGCCTCCATCGAAATGCGGACAAAACTGATTTCAGTATGATATCACAAATCACACCGACATGCCAAATTTCATAAATTTATTCCAATAAATAAAAAAAATGTTTTCATTGCCACATTCCCCTTTAATTTAGTTAAACCTCGACATAACGAAGTCAGTAAAATTGCCAATTATTTTCTTTATATCAAAATTTTGTTATATTGAAGTTTGACCTTTTATGAAAATAACTACACTCGCCGATGAGTACTACTTACACTGAAGCGGCCACAACATTCCGAATTATCGGGCAATCGAGAAAATGAATATTTAAATGGGAAAAAAATCATTTTGTGAAGTAGTTGATCTTTATGCTAATAACTACACTCGCCGATGAGTACTACTTACACTGAAGCGGGCCACAATTTTCCGAATTATCGGGCAATTGAGAAAATGAATATTTAAATGGAAAAAAATCATTTTGTTGAATTTGAGAGTCAGCGACATAACATACGATTTCATGTAGTGTCGATATCTTCACATCAGCTGTACGAAGCGAAGCCAACCATGCTTTCGCATTCATTTCACTCCCGCAGCTGATAGTGTCGCCTGCCGTGGGACGATGCTATCATGAAAAGCGCCGGCAGTGGGGAGCAAAGGCTTCGTCTGCCTCTCGCTTCAACATTTCTCCGAATCTTGAGATTACGTAATCTCCAGTACTAAACGAGTGGGGCAATAGCGTGCATGGCACCAAATCTTTGCACACGTGGCTGAGTGCATGCATGTCGACTTCGTATGTGCTCAGCCGCGCTGACAGGATGTGAAGCCATGGTTGCGCTAGAAACGGAGACGCAGCAACCTGCTCCTCTCTCCCGGTCTCTTGTGCGCTTGATCGCATTACTGCGAGCTTGCTTCCTTTCCCCCTATCCCCTTTGCTCATGCGGGAAGACAGCGCTCATCAAGCCGGCAGCCTTCTTGGCTTACCCTCGCATGCTTTCACTTGCATTCAAAGCATACAGGACGCAGGGCGTGATAGGATCTTATTGCACTTCGACTTTATACGGAACATGACGCTGCTCCGCTTTGACGGTCACACCTCTCAAATCGTGCGGCACATTATTTAAGAGAGGTGCGTTCCCTAGCAGCCTCTTGTAATTCAACCATTTGACCATCTACATGTGTGGAAGATTTCCTTTGTCTCTGTATTCCATCGCGGCGGCAGTGAAATTTTGTTATATTGAAATCGTGTACAGTCTACTTCCAGTCAATTTGACCCTGTAGGAACTGGCAAAATTGATCAAATTATCCAGCAAATTAAACAAGATGCAGAGAAAACATATAAATACGCGCTTATTCATTTAGCAGTATTTGCCCTATTCTAGTATGCCCCCAAATGTGTCCCAAGTAGAAAACTAACGTAGGAATGACATTAAATTTCCTACACAAAGTAGAAATCTAACACTCATCTGATCTTTTACGAAGAAAAAGATTGTTGCACAAAGGCGGACGGTTCCCAAAGGGAGCTCTGCCGCAATACATTTGTATTATGCGGTAAAGCATACGATCATTGCGAAGGCGGTTTTGGTTCTGTGTCTGGCTGCACCATGCAGGCAACATTCGACCCAATTTTCTTTAAGAAAAATAAAGGCACGCATTAGAATCTGGTAAATACCGTAATTAGACATTATGAGCTCCGGTTGTTGCTTGAAAATCTTCGTAGGGCGAGCTGAAAATAGGCGTTTTCGACGAGAGATCACGTGTGTTCAACGCATTCACTGTCACCTGAGCTCTGCAGGGAGATGCTACCACTAAGGAGGTCACTATAGGGGTCAGGCGCGTGCGTGCTGACTGGTCAAGTTCGAATTATACAGCGAAAGCCAATTTTAGGATCGAACTAACAGAAGTTTTGGCCCATAGATAAACATGGGTGCCAGTCGGGACCTTCATTCAGGATCGAATTAACCAAAAAAACGAATTAATGGGAGTCAAATTAACGGAAGTCTACTGTGTAACACACTTCGTTATATTGAGGTTCTAAATACATGGTGTTTTATGGAAAAGAAGTTATAAAAAGATAAGTACTTCATTATAGCGAGAATTTCATTATATTGAAGTTCGTTATATTGAGGTTTAACTGTATTACTAAACCTACTTTCACAGCATGTAGTTTATGCATGAGAAAGTCCTACCCATCGTACTTATTGGATGAATCTCTGGTACTATCTTTATGTGTGTGAAATGTTTAATGTCACCAACAAATACAGTAGAATGTCACCAACAAATACAGTAGAACCTCGTTGATACGATCCCGTTTCGTATGATTTCCCGGTGCCAACGTTCGCGATCGCTAACGCAAAAATTACCCAATATACAGTTACGCTTCTTTTGTACTAGTTAATACATTCCCAGAAATCACAATGTTTAGGCACCAACATTCATTATATCGCCAGACTGCAATCGTACTGTATGTTTTCCGGCCGCTAGACCCCATGTAAAGAAGAAAATGTGCGGGGCAGGCATGATTGAGAGCACCAGGTGCCCACAATGGCAGCTTCCCCGCAGTACTACCTCGCCTGTGTCACGCAAAAATGTTGCCACGTACTCGCTTTCTTATTCCAGTACCAGCAAATCTCCTCATGGGTTGTCGCACATTGCCATTCACAGTTATCGCCACCAACCCTATTGCGATAAGCGTCTTCACTTATCTGTTTCACAGAGTGTCTGGCCTAGGAAGCACTTGCAAAGTGAGTGTCATGTTTCGCTCTGGTGGCATTGTGGCATCGCATTCCGGCATTGCCCACCAGCTCGATTTCGTTTCCGTTTCCCTTCGCCAGTCTTAAAGTGACAAAGTGCGTCTCGTGTCGCTGGTACTTCATGAACTCGACGCACGTCAGAGTCTCGTGCCACAATGATTCTCGCCGAGAGGGTACGTCAAACTTTTCTGCCAAAATGCTTCACCTGAAGAAGCTGCTGACTTAGGCTGCATTCGAGGAGTGTGAACATAAGCTTGCCAAAGCCACAAGAGTGACAAAGTGGGCCCGCTTGGGCACAGCCATAACAGCGTGTGTCGGTGTCTTGTGCTGCAGCGATTTGCTCAATGCTTCACATTACGTAGATGTCTACTAGAATTTAGTCTGTCGAATTTTTTAGGTACTTCAGATTGTACATTTTTCCCAGTTAGTACATCTTCTCTTGCATCGTTTTCCAAAATGTATGAACGAGGTTCTACTGTACTCGTGTTCAAATAGTATTTCCTTGTACAAATCATAACTGATCGCAATAACCTATCTCTGGAAGTTTTGACTGATGCTGACTGTTCAACATCCTTTGAACGTCACCTTGAATTGTATTTCGCGTGATTTGTCTGTGTTTGTGTAATTGCCACACTGTAATATGCCGTGAGGGCTTACAGTATTGTAAAAAAAAAAATGAAATAATGGCAGTGATGTAGTCATTGTGATGAGTGCCACATTTGCAGATAAAAGTGGTGTTTGTGAAACTGCTGTATTCTAAACCTACAGCTTGCAGTTTTTCACATGCCATAAATCATTTGCTGTATTTCCTTTGTCTTCTTGTGGTGTTGCAGATATGTCATTGATGACGAGTACACCAGCTCTGGAGGAGCGAAGTTTCCCATCAAATGGGCTCCACCCGAAGTACTAGGCTACACTCGCTTCAGTAGCAAGTCCGATGTATGGGCATATGGTGGGTATTGTTTGCATGTGAAAATTTGCTGTCGTGCGATGTTTTTTTATTTTCGTTGCTATAGGGACTCATGCAGACAGTAAGCTATGATATAGTCCAACCTCATTATAATGAAGTAGCATGCGGCCCAAATATGCTTTCATTATATTCGATATTCATTATAAGCATACAAGCTGATATTGGCAAAAGAAAATCACAATTAGGTCTGTGTGAAAAAAAAGAAAGAAAATGCAAGCATGATGCATCCAACAGGCAGCAAACAGTCTCCTGTTGATTTTGACTATCTATTGACATCTTGCTATGCCGATGCATGGCATGTGAATTATGCTAAATTAACATGCACTCTTCACGCCATTGTTAATATGCAACGGTGCAATCTGTGTGATCACACAGGATCGGCACATTGGCTTGCTGGCTGTGGGCCAGTAAAGCCAAACTGCTGGCCAAAACATGTATGTGTGTGTCTAGAATGTGCCGTTTCAAGTTTTATTTGCTGAATATTTCACATTTTTGCTAATACTAGGATACATATTTCGAGCTGTCAGTAGACAAATATTCGCTTCCCTGCAACTGGTAATGTCTCAGATCTTGCATTTGGTGTTTTATTATGGCAGAAGCATTGAAATAAGGTGTGACCAACCAAGTTTTAGATTTACTTAGATGTTATATCCTGATAATTTGTTATACTATCTGGGTTCGTTATATTGTTTGACTGCAAGTGGGCGTCTTCCACTATGGTGTGAAAAAGCTGTGTGCACTGCAATGAAACATGTCCGCAGGTGTGCTCATGTGGGAAGTGTTCACGTGTGGCAAGATCCCTTACGGCCGGGCGGCCAATGCGGAAGTGGTGGAGCAGGTGCAACATGGCCAGCGGTTAGCCAAGCCTCCAGCATGCCCTTCTGATGTGTACCAGGTCATGCGGTCCTGCTGGGAAAAGGTGCGTCCAGGACGCGTACCCATTAGCTTCCCGAACTTCTCTGCTGTGGCTCTCACACATGGGCTTAAGAGGAAGATTTAGCTCGGCCCCAAGTCCAGTTTTCTTATTCAAATATAGATGTAAAATGCAGATATGCTTTTATGAAACAACCGCTGAACTGATTTGAATGAAATGTATTTGTTGCACTTGAGAGGGAAAGTTAAATTCTGTGACCCTAGGAAGCAGAATTTTGATTTAGGCCCTGGAACATTTTCAGAAATTTTGTAAAATCGGTAAGTTTCAGAAAAATAGAAGCACGAAGTTTACAAATCTCTAACTTCGCGCCAAGAACAGATATCGCAGTTCTGTAAACTGGATCTGGTAGAGCATCTTATGCAGACAAATATTGTATATGAATTTACAGCTTTGGTAAAACTGTTATGTTTGTGGGCATTCTAGGTAAAGTTCTACTCTCAAACTAGTGGTAGCATTTGAAAGCGGTATATAATACATCAATTTTGTTCACTTTAGATGCATCATTAGGTGCAGTTTACGGATTTTTAATATAGTTCTTTATTGTTGAGTTACACTGTTGCTAACTTGAAACTTTAGTTTTTCTAAATTTGCCATATTCAGGAATTCTTGTTAAATATTGACGGCCTAAATGAGAAATCTGCTTCCTGCAGTCACTAGATTTTACTTTTCCTTTTTAAATGCAACAAACCTCATCAAAATTGGTGCAGTGGTTGCAGAGAAAAAAGATATCTGCATTCCAATGTATTTAGATAGGAGCTCCTAGTTAAAGCTTCTTCTTAAAGGAACGCTAAAGGCAAATATTAAGTCAAGCTAAAGTGATAGATTAATGCTTGAGAATGCCTAAGGCATCAATATTATCGCGAACAAAGTTCTAGTAATCGAGAAATTAAAGTAAATGCAGGACGCGATATGCGACCCATCCAGGACATTTAAGTACTTGCCAGATGACGTAGGCGCTCCTCGCTAGTACTCAATCTCTCCTAATAAAAAGATCATTGCATTGCATCTGAGACAGAAGAAAATGCTTCTTGTCCACTTTTACTCAATGTTTAGGAAAATGAACTCATTGGTGTTTCCCTTGACAATGACGCAAGCATTCGAACGGTTTCGTTTTCGCTTGACTCTGCGACACCTGTGCTTTCGCTTTCGTTATTGCATGGTGCTGTGCTGGTTTTGCTGGCGTGTGAAACTTGCACAAACTGCAAATAGCAGAAAATCCCACGTCCATGTGATTTTGTGGGATGCCTGAATGGTCCACACCACTTGACCAAAAGCAACTGCAGTGGCAAATCCAATGCTCTGTCTTGGCTTGGTTTCTCCTTGACCACACAGTTGCGTTCTGCGCAAAAAAAAAAAAAAAAAGTAGTGTTGTCGGTCGGGCACTGTTTTACTCACTGATGGCATTAAAGGGTGGTGATGGAGTATGCAATGTCACCACTCCCCTGCTCGGTGGTGGGTGATTTGAATTACGCTAAAGGTATGCGGACTCTTCAGATGCGATTTTCTCTTAAACTAAGTATTTTCTTGGCACGAAACAAGCGATGCAAGGTTTCTGGAATGGTATTTTAATAGTCCATGTTGACTTAATATGTGCCTTTAATGTCCCTTTGATGCATAATTGAGTTCAGTTCCAATTTTATTGCCATAGTTAGTTGCAATGCTTATAAACAGAACTTTCAAACTAGTGCAATATCAATTTTATTATCATTGCTAATTGTTTCATATAGATTCCAATATGTGCATTGGATGTGCATAATTTTTATTTATTTAACGAGTTATTTTTTATTGTCATCTTTAATTGTAATGGCCACAACCAGCACTTTTCCAAAGCCAGAACTTCCACATTGTGCTGGTTCTGAATGGTTCCCACAGGTCCAGAAAGTGTCCATAGATATAACAGGAATTTGAACAAGAAAGATGACGACAATAGTTGACGAGTCCACTCTAGTAATGCACATTTGTATCTGTGTGTTCTCATCGTAAGTTTACGTCCTTCTTTCATTTTGAATCTCTACCTTATGTATAAAATATGGACCCTTTATTTCTTTATTTCAGAAACCAGATGCAAGACCATCTTTTCGTTCTATCAAAAGTCAGCTGGAAAAAGTCATGGATAAGGACCACTGAAGAAGGAAATCTTTTGGCTTGAGCAGAAAATCATGTGAAACGGAATGCACAATCATTTCCAGATACGAACATGAAATCTGGTGGCCTGCAATAGGTTGACATCAAATTGAAGCCAAGATTGTTTGCATGCAACATCAGGTTATATTGTTTTTATTGATAGCACATTTTTGTTAGTTGTTTAAGTTGACGAGCTTGTGCATGCTCTCTCTATTAAGTCTCGGTTGTTACTAGTACTTATGTATAGGCAGTCTTGAAATATTGTTTTGAATCTCTCATTTTTCTTCCCACCTGCATGTTTGGTATTTACACGTACAACCACAACTGCCAACTGGATGTAACCAGTTTTGTTGTTTGTTGTTATCCATGACTTTGCTGTTGCTTTTTTATGGACAGTCATTTGTATGTGCCGGCAGCAGTTAACATGAGCTGTGAGTGGCTCATCCTGTGTGCAATTTTAGTTGCAAGTACGGAAGTATGCAAGGTCGAGTTTACACTTTTGTTGCACTTGTCTCACTAAAGATTTGCTTGAGTGCAGCAGCTGTTGTTTCTAAGCTGAACGTGCAGTGTTTTCCTGCAAATTGGTATTGTGGATAATGTTTACGATTGTAGAGTGGCACAGTTAGAGGCATTTATTTGGTTTGTTTCTCGTACCCGTTTGTGTGTGTGCATGTGTGTGTGTGTGTCTGGGTATGCAGCATGCCAGTCTAGATACTTGTACTCAAGTCATTGTTTTAAAAGCTTGCGTTTGACCTAGAACTCATTCAATTCTGTCTACTCACCAGCGAATGTTGCGTTGGCTACATCTATGCTCTCTTGCAAAATACTTTTTTTTTTTCTCTGTGCCATATATCATTCTCTCTTGAGACATACGCTTGTGTTCATGCTGTTGGATTTGTCTGTTGACTTATTTTTTTGTGTTTTTTTACTATTGTTGTCTTCAGCATATGCTGTGTTTTTAGAAACACGGGATCATTTTTGTTATATAAGTTGCTGCTTGACATTGAACCACTGAAGTGAAAGGAACAAGTCAGTTTAGAATTTTTTTTACAGTGTGGTGGAGATGTGTGTGAGAAGAACATACTTTTTATGAAAATAAATGAACAATGTGTGAAAATAATCGGTTGTTCCAGTCAGTGTACTTTTCTAAAGTTTTCGAAGTTCACTGCTTTCCTAATCCAGAATTTTTGGAAGATGTTCAACTTGTGCTCTTTTGCTTTGATACCCCCCTCCTTCTTCTTTACTTTTGCTGGCAAAAATTTGTGCAAGGTCAGAAACAGGTGTTGGGTGAGGCTTTGGAGACGCTCAGCTGCTTGCATTGCATATGACAAAATTAAGGAATAATGTATAACATTCACAAACAAGTTACCAAAAAGCCAAATTCTAATCAGACGAGCTTACAGTGGGTTTACCACCTCTGAGTGGAAGGCGGATAAGGATAAAGAATATTTTGGGACATTGTTACCTTTATGTTGTAGACACGTTAACCAGACATGAACTAGCCATATTGTGCTGTGCATACATAGATGGTGCCTGTCAGGGCCAGCAGAGTGGCATAACTATTGTTCAAAGATGCTGCCGCAATATCATGCATGGTATTATGGTATAATATTGCACAGAAGGTGATCTCAGCTGTGCCACAAATCAAGTCTGTGCCTGCAAGGGTCTGAAACTCGAGCATGCTTGGCGGCTAGTATTGTGAGGCACCACTGAAACAACCAGATGATCCCAGTGGGGAAAAAATGTTTGGCACTACACTGGCCAAGCACTGACCCTACATTCTTGGCCAGTCTTGTCAAGGTCGGCTGCAATGTTCCTTCAGGGGTGATACGCTTGTAAAAGGAGCCTGCGCCTTAAATTTCCGTTGAAACCTTCGTGAGCCCCCACCCTAAAAAAGTGATGTTTCAGCTGCTCCCATGGTGGCCATTTCACATGTGGTGCCCCAAATGCACCTATTGAGGTGGGGACACCTTCGGATTGGAGACAAACACCCCTTTCCAAGCTCCCATAATGGCCGAGCACCAGCCTGGGAGGGCACTTGTACCTATGTTACAGGTAGGTACTCGACGGCAGCACTTGCCTCCCACAGCTGCGGCAGATGCTCTTCAACAGGTATGCTTCAATGAAATCACCAAAAAGTTGTTAGAAACAATCTCGCTATGACTATGGACGTTAATGCGATTCGCATTGAAGCAATGTAGCAACACACCATATTGCTACCGACGAAAGGCGTCATGCTTGATGCGTGTACTGTAGCCGGGCTCTTTGCTTGCAGTTCCCTTGGAACACTATGTCATCTAGCGACGCCGCCGCGAAGACCACCCGTGCGTGACAAGATTCAGACAAGATTGTTTGAATACATAAGACGCGGATTCGATTCTGCCCAGCATCGAAGTAATTGTAAGGGGTTTAGTTTTTTTTTCATCTGTTTTGAAGAGCGCCGCATACTCAGTGTGACCCAAGTTGGCGTCAGACGGTCGGAGAGGTTCGTTGAAGAGCACGGCACATGCCCAGTGACCCAAGTTGGCGCAAAATAGGTTCATTGAAGAACGGCACGTGATACCCAATGTCAGATACTCAAGTCGGCGTGAAAGAGGGGGGTTTTGAATGTTGAATTCAGTTCCCCCAGTGCAGCAGCCCGATGCTCTACCCAATAAACCACGGACTACCCAGTAACGAAAGTTAGCGCGAGATCAGTGGGCAGAGATCAGTGGGCAGGCACACCAAAAACTGGGTGATTTTCACAAAGAATGCTAATCGCTCTTAAAAAAAAAGTTTTTAGAAGAAGAGAAGAACGTAAAATTAATTTTCAAATTTATTTATTTTTTATTTATTTATTTCAATACTCTCAATGCCACGTGGGGCGTTACAGAGAGGAGTGGGTCTCAATACAATAATTGGAAATCGCGGTTTTGAAAGATGATGGAACGGGGATGCTGACAATGGAGGCGGGGAGGCGGTTCCAGCTGGTCGATGTCCTTGGAATGACGGAATAAGCGTGTAGGTTTGTGCGTGAACTTGGGACGTGGACCTTGAAGTTGTGATCGGTGCGTGCTGAAATATGAGGAGGAGCAGCGAGTAGTGTATTCTTGAGGTGATGATTGGTATAGTATATTTTGTGGAATAGCCCAAGCCGCGCCATTTTTCTTCGTGTCGCAAGGTCAGGGAGGTCCAGGAAAATTTTCATAGCAGTAACACTTGCGGTGCGAGAGTAATTAGAAAGGATGAAACGGGCGGCTCGGTTTTTAATAGCTTCAAGAGAGGAGGTAAGCGAGGCAGAGTGAAGATCCCAGATACAGGCGGCATATTCGAGTTTCGACCTTACAAGTGTTTTATACAATAACTGTTTTAAAAAGATAGGAGCCAATGAAAAGTTTCGGCGAAGGAAACCTAACATGCGATTAGCATTGTTAGCCACGAAATCTATGCGAGTTTGCCATGTCAAGGTACTGGATATATGAACGCCAAAGTATTTATATGAGCTAACGGTTTCAAAGATAGCATTATTGAGAAAGTAAGGATAAAGGGTAGGAGCGTTACTGTTACGACATACTCTCATTACTTTGCATTTATTTACGTTGAGTTTCATTAGCCATTCGGTACACCATACTTGAACTTCGTTCAGATCAGCTTGAAGCAGCAGTGCGTCGCCTGGTTTAGTTATCTCCCGGTAAATTCAATCAGATTCGAGTCCGGCGTCTTTTTAGTGGGTCTGGGCACCCGCCGCGGATGCGGTTCCGAGACCTTGTCTCGAAGCGGCTTCCCCGGTTCGCTGGACGGCCCAGAGTTGTGCTGTCAGGTTCGAGCTGAGCAGCGCGGTCTTCCAGCGCGAGCGGAGGCTGGCGGTGGAACAGACGGAGGGGTCGGCACTGTCCGAATTGTTTGTTAAATCCTGACACTCCCATAACATGTGATTAAGTGTGGCAACCTCGCCACTAAAAGATCGGAATTAACGTCTTGTCGCTCATGCTACTCACGTGTTAGCAAGTGCACCACAGAATAAAGAATGCACTTGGTAACGGTAGCGTTAGCAACATTTAGTAACTAGAAGAGGTAAGGAACCCATGTAGGAACCATTAGGAACCGCTCAGCTCGTGCGTCTGTCAAAGACCTGAAAGTGTATGGGTGTTCTGTGGTTTGGTTCAGGTCTGTGGTCAAAGTTGCGGTTTTGTTTATATCATCACCATCACCAAACTGTTTGACAACATTAATTTACTTCGTTGCGCATGTGTTAAGAATTTACATTAAATGTTTATAGTTTAGAAAATGTGGAAATAAATAGATCATTTATTGCTTTTTATTGCATTAATTAGTATGAACGTATTATGTGTAGCTTGGTGTAGCTATGCACCTTTGGCATAACCTAGCTTTGCGCTCTTGGCAACAGCACCAAAGATGGCACCTCAGTGCGCGTTGTTGTGCGATGGTTATATGGCATCAATGTGTGATGTGTTTGTCTGTGGGTGGCGAAATGATGAAAACAAAGAACTCCCCTATTGTCTCAGCGTTTAGGAGAAGCTGCAAGCTTCGCTAGCGTCGCTAAGTACCCTTCCTATACAATCATCAAAACAGTACTGAGAGCTAAAGCCCAGAATATGATCATTCCGTGGGCGTCCATCTGTGCTCCCCGGAGTCCTTGCTGCTTCAAAGGGACAGGACACATGTCCAGGCTTTCAAGACAAATTAGATTTCTTCACGTTCGACCAAGCTTTGCTGGAAGTGGTACGCGTCCATACCAGTCAACTACTATGCCCGCCTGTTGACGGGATGTCTGCGATGGTTGTGGTCGTAGATCAGCTGATGTGTTGCGGAGAAAGCTAAAGTGACCAAAAGTAGTCTGAAAGCGTCATTAGATCAACACCAAACGGTGACAACGCACTGCGCCTAAACTGAAAATACGATAGATAACTTTTGAGTGCTCGGGAAGAGACTCGCATAGCTGCGCGTACACTACCACCGCGAAGCTACTTGTACGTACAGCCTCCCGCATTTTGAGCTATGTCGCGCGAGAACGCTATAATATGGTCGTACGTCGTCCACAAGGGAACATCGAATTAGACGACTCTTGCACAGGAGCCTGCTTAGTGCACTTGAGAGTACTTCTGCCGGTCTCGCTGATTATCGCCGCTTAAAAGGCGCTAAAATTACGCGTGATGGACGCTCGCGCAATATAGCTAAAAATGTGGGGGGCTGTACATGATGCGTCAGCGCTTTCCAACGCGCTCCAGCGCTGACCATGAGAAGAAAAATAGTACAGTAGCTGTTTCGTTATAGATTTAATTGGTCATACTTCATGATGGAAATAAACCTGCGTGTGGCAAAGCAAGACGTAAAACACCGCAAGTGCCGAAATTTTTCTGACGGAATAACACATGCATGCAGAAATACAAATGCCATGACTACCCCGTCAGTAGCTTGCAGTGTGCTATAAGAACATCAACCCAAAGAATCTTCATTTTTCTTTTTTCATTTTGCCTGATGTGCACGTGGCTGACGTATATTTTTCATTATCTTTATATACTGTATGTGAAGTGCCTTGACCAGTGCCAGGATACTTGATCATCAGCCTAAACATTATCACCACTTCCGCAAAAGAAACTGCGCAACAGCATACTCTACAATGTGAGGCTAAATTCATAAAAGCTGCATGATTTTTTATGGGTGAGCTGTGTTCTCATGATGGTATGTTATTAAGGCACCAGCTCAACTTAACATGTGCCCCAAGCACACAAGCATATTGTGGTCAGCACAGGACACAAACTTGTGCTTGATGCCGCAGTTAACTTTAGACACACCTTGCGGCTCACTGAAGCTTCGCCTTCCAACCAGTCACCTGCTTAGATCCTGTTCATCGTACTTCCTGCCGACCACACCCTACTTTCATGGACATAACGCCGTACATTTGGACCATGTTCCTGCAGCTAATTTCTCATGGAACAATTTTGTTTGTGTTTTTGCTTGTATGTTGCCACAAGTATGGAAAAAGAGCTGCTGTGCCAACTTCTCCGTACATTGAAATAATTTTGAAATATTCCCTGCAAAACTGTTCATGGTGTGATTTGACCAGCTACCAAAAGCATGACTTTTCAAACTTTTCAAATGTGTCATGATGGCCCGCCTACTTAATTCAGTTCAATTTATTGTTTCGAGCTTAAGGAAGTTAAGGAAGCGATTCAAAAATTGTATTAATTACCTCAGTTTTTTGGCAGGAAGTTGAATTATATATGCTATGTAAGTGCGATTGACTTTTCTAGGTGCTCTGAAAATAAAAGAAAATTGTAGCGGCTGTGATTTAGTTATGTAAAACAGAAAGTCATAATCCGCATGTGAAGTTATCACGGCTCTAAAAATCACAGTAGGAAATCTCAATGCGAAATGAGCTTGCTGCCACACTTAATTTTCTTCGTTCTTGTAGCTAAAAAGTAAGGTGGATAGTCTTTGAAAATTTTGCTATCTTGCTCGTAAACAGCACGAAAGTGTTGAATGATTTCTCTTGTCCGCTTTTTTCCTATTCGCTTCCAGTAATCACAACTCCAAAAATCATTGCAGGTGTTCTGTTCTTCTGGGATGGACGGAAGCCACGGACCAGTAGACGGATGTGCGATCTTCACATCAGGCCGCTGCTTGCTCAGCAAGTACGCAATGTCGGAGGCACCAGCAACGATGGAAAAGAACCACCTGTCATGTCTGATGTTCAGGCGACCATAGTAAAGGGTATGCCAATTTATTTCTACACAATTTATCTTTGGAAGATTGTTAAAAAATGGGAAACACAACTACATTTTCTGCAGCTCTTTCGGTCTTGTCTCATTTTTGGTGACAATAGATCAACTGGCACAGCATTGAATGTTTAGTTTATGCTATGCGATACTTAGTTTATGGTTAGTATAGCTTTGAATCAGCAGTGCTGTTTAACAGAAAAAGAGAGATTCCTGTTGCGGGGGGGGGGGGGGGGGGGGGCGTAGCCCAGGGGTTATAGTGCTGCACTGCTTCGTGTGAGGTCGCGGGTTTGATCCAGGCCGCTGTGGCCACATTTTAATGGCGGCGAAATGAAAAAAAAAGCTCGTGTACTTAAATTTAGGCGCACATTAAAGAATGTGTGGGTTCACGCTATATGTTTCTAGCACGTGTGCCATCAAGTAACTACAAAATATTCTTTTCGTATGTTATAGTGATTTGAAATTATGCTTAAGGAATTGCTTTAATGATGTTTATTCAATTCTCCTACATCCAGCTGTCACTGGCCATCGTCGGAAACTGGATGTGACCAAGGACTACACAGAACGAAACTTTGTGACGCCAGTCCGGGCAATGAGTGACTATCTGTTGAAACCAAGGTAATACTGTAAAATAGTACCATTCTTCGGGCCTAAACACATTGGTCAAACAGCTTTTGCCTTTCTGTTAAGGATACCGAGGTTTCTTTCACAAAGGCTGTACATGAGCCAAGGTTGCCACGAACATGCTACTAAAGGCTACCGTTGTTATTGCTGAATTTAGAGCTGTGCTTATGCATGCTGAGTGGAATTAAGTCGATGGGCACTTTACATGCATAATTCAGTGCCCATCTCATTTCCACCTTAACTCGTGACCGTGATGCTTTGTGCTGATTTTTATTTTAAGTGCTGCATCTACACTTGCTTCAGTGTGCCTTTGTTTGACATGCAGTGATCTGGATGGATTGCGCATGGTTCATCGGCGGAGCCCTTACGAAGATGCACCACCAATCACCGTGCACTTGCGCCGAGATGTCGAAGCCAAGTGAGGAGCACTTCTTGCATGTCAAATTTATTCGTGCAAGGCTTGCCTTTGTGTAATGCCTGCACCACCACTTTGTGTGTGTGAAAATTTGAAAGAAAAAGTTTACCAAGAGTATGTGCATACCCGTGTGATGTTTCATTTCTGAAAGCTGCTTTGCGACCAGCTTTGCAAGGGCGCCAATGAGGCGAGCATGTCAAATGGCGAGGGCAGTGGAAATGACGAGGATGACTGAATAAAAATGTTAATAGTCAGCCATCTGGGGTTGCATTATTAGCAATAGCAGTCCGAGTGCAGTTCGAGGCTTCATTGAGTAGCCATAAGGCTGCCTCATGTAAGGCACACACCCTGTAAAAAATCCCCCCCCCCCCCCCCCCCTTGTATAATTAGGGCTTACACAAGCAAATGTGGTAGTTGTCTTATTTTGGAGGCTTTGTGCACATTTATATGATGAAGTGTTAAAGAGGGTGGTGGAAAATTTGAGTCCTAATTTGTCAGTCAAACATTATTAGTACTGCTTAATTAGTAACTTCATGACTAGGTTGACTGCACATGTGTTTCTGGAACTACTCCTTTTAAACTATGCCTTCACTCAGATATTCCTTAAATGTGTCACAGCACTTTCTATAATTCTTTCCCGCCTTGCTCTCTCTATTTCTGATTGCACACAGGGTGTTTCATTTTAGCTGCACCAAATTTTTAAAAATTGCCTGTGGCAGATGGCATAATTCTAATCTTTGATCTAAACTACTTGATAAGGCAAGGCGGCCATTACTTCCACGAGAAATCCAAATGCCTAATTGAGTACTTAACATAATTATGATAATTAACTTTCTAATTAATTATTTTACGGCATATATTTCAATCTATGAATTATAACCAGTGAGTTCGCAAGGCGTATCCACTTGGAACGAATTCTCAGGACTGAACCAGTTTCAAGGTATAAATTTTCAAAGTGTGTGACGAAATGCATTGGCGTTCCAGTTAACTTTTTGGAGAAAACGCTGTTTATGCATTGAAGCACCAAAGTAACTGGAACACCAATGCATTTCGTCGGACACTTTGAAAATTAATGTCTCGAAACTAGCGCAGCCCAGAAAATTCATTTGAAGTGGATACACCTTGGAAACTCACAAGCTACAGTTTGTAGATTAAGATATGTGCTGTAAAATAATTAATTAGGAATTTAATTAGCATAATTATGTTAAGTATTCAATTAAGCATTTGTATTTCTTGTGGAAGTAATGGCCGCCTCATCAAATAGTTTAGATCAAGGATTAAAAATGATCAAGGATTATCTGCCACAAGCAATTTTAAAAAATTTGGTGCAGCTAAAATGAAACATGCTGTATATTTAAGCAACTTGAGAGCCAAAGATATTTCTGGATAGTCACAAGGGTGACAAGTGCACCCTTTTGTGGTGTTCGAATGCCACAGGATTGCTACTTTTTGTGCAACTTTGATTTTATCCACCACAGAACATGTTTTCGGCAGTCTTCTTACTCAAGTGTCTTTTGGTTTCATGACTGTTACTGAGCTCACCCGCAGTGATGGCGTAGTGGCTTTGGTGTTGCGCTGCTAAGCCCGATGTCATGGGATCAAATCTCTGATGCCGCGGCTGCATTTTGAAGGGGGTGAAATGTGAAAACACCCATATATCGTGCATTGGGTGCACTTGAACTCCAGGTAGTCAAAAATAATTGTAAGTCTTCACTATAGCATGCCTCGTAATCATATCGTGGTTTTAGCACATAAAACCCTACAATTTAATAATAAATTGTTACTGAGCTCGTCAGTAAAATGTGAACTTCATGCAAAATTCTGTTTTTAAAGCGCTGTTTGCAAGCTTGAGCAGCACGTACTATAATAAATACTGCCTGCACCTTGCATACTGTTAGTACTTATTGCTTGTCATCAGGAGTGTAGGAAGCAGAAACAGCCGTTCTTCGATTCATATTTTTTTAGAAATACACGTTTAATAATTGTGAAACACATAAAACATAGTGTAGAAAGTCTGCATCAGAATCTTCAGAAACGAGCAAATGAAGCAAAAAATTGTCTTACGTGTCACTTTGATTGCTTTACTGACGAATTATAGTTACAACTACTCATTGGTGCTAGCTGCAAGCAGGGGAAATTTCATTTTTGTATTTTACTCGGGAAGTTGTACAAGGGGGGAGGGGGGGGGGGGTGAGGCGGAGGAGGGCTGTGGCTATAATGATTGTTAAAATCACTTTCTACTGCATAGTCTGGGTTATATCTTAGGTTCTATAAAGCATTGGTGCCTGATGTGCTTAAGGTGTGCTTTGCCTCTGTTTTTTCAGGGCACTGGAAGTGTGGGGTTCATACGACGCATTGCAAAAAGAGCATGAGAGGAGGCGCAGGGAAGAGCAAAAGTACCGAGAGAGTGAGTACCAACACCTTTACTTGGTATCTGTTGAACAGCAGCACTGAACACTGAACTAACTTATTTAGGAAATTATTTCAGGCATGTCCAATGTCAAGAGCATTCTGAAAGAGTACCAACGTGCTGAAAGAGCCAGTCAGGAGGCTAAGGTAAATGCACTATTTGTTGCCTAATAAGGACCTCTTTGTTGTCTTGAATGGGAGTGCTTCAAGTAGGCATGTTTGGTTTTGGTGTGTTAGCTGTATTTGAGGTGTTGTTGATGGTGTCCAGAAGAATGCCGAGCTGGTGGACTTTAAATAAATCATTTCTTGAAAGATAGCTTTTAGAGCTAACACCACAGAGGTGAAGGGTTTTATTCATTTATCTGTATAAGTCCTAAGGGTTCCTGAAAGATTGAAGTGTTTCTAGCGCTTTTAGTGGTCTCGCTTACTGTGAATTGACAAGCAGAGCATTGTTTGAGCAAGATATATCTCAGTATTTCACTTCAGCAATCATTTCACCTTGCTGCTGCTGTGTGTGTTAACTTTTGCACTGTTAACCAGGGTAAATTAGACCACTAGCTGCTTTTTCAGGTGTCTCAGAAGAGCATGCTATAGCAAGGAATTATTGTACAGTTAAACCTGCTTATAACGAACCTCCATAACGAATTCCTGGATATAACAAAGTTTTTCTATTCCCCGCCGTTACTCCATAGAAGCACATGTATTTGAAACCTCTACGTAACGAAGTGGCAGCGGGAGACCCCCTCTAAATAACAAATTTTCCCCGCCGACAACCTAGAGATTTCGCTCCAAATTTTGTCATTTTTGCGCGAGCAGCAACCGGAAGCACCTTCTCCGCCGCGACGGAATGCGAAGCGGCGGCGTCGCGTTTGGCACGCTCGAATTCACGGCGACTGCGAGGTGAGAGCGAGCGCTCGTGTGCGTGCATGCGATCGTGCGCGAGGCCGGCCTGCATCCCTCGACCCGGCGATCTTGCCGCCGCGGGCGTGACCTTTCCCCCTGCCTTCATTCAAACCTGATCCCGCCGCTTGCTGCAGCTGGCCTAGCCCGCCAAGCTGGCACTCTCCTTTTCCAGTTGATGTTGCCGAAGAAAAAAAAAAATGTTCTTTTTTTTTCAACGCTTTGGCAGCCCTACTCTTTGCTTACTGCGCAAGTCTCTGCGCTTTACTTCACTAACCTGTCGCTATATAAGGGCCGTTTATAGTCCGCCGTAACGCGAGCGCGCGCGCACGCTACGTCAGCACTGGCGCAGCCAACGTAACGGGTGGCTTCCGACGCGCCCCTACGGACCCGGCGCCGAATTGGCTCCTGACCCATTCACGCATTGGTCGCGCCGACCGCACCGACCCACAATGCCATTTCGCGCGGAGAAATAAAGGCGCCCATGCCACTTCGCCGACGGTCGCAGACAGCCATTCAAAGCAGCGCGCGGGCTTGGGATCGTTCTGCACATGCTCTGAAGATAACAGACGACGGCGCGCACGTCGGAGTATAGAGGATGGCGTTTCGGCTGGCGCAGCGCAACCGGCGTAGCGTGACTGGCCGCAAACGACGCTGGCCCGTGTGCTGATAACGTCGGACTATAAATGGGCCTTATACGACGCCATTGGTAAGCGGTAAGAATCGAGTAAATACGGTAAGCGTTTGTTTTTCGAATTTTTGTGCCTAACCTGCATATAACGAAATCCTCTTTATAACGAAGTTTTTCAGGAATTTGTCAATTTCGTTATATCCAGGTTTAACTGTATACCAAGTTTGGTCCCATCATTGTTTTTAGGTGTGCTATGCAACATACCATATAAATAGCAGTGTGTGAATAGTGGAACTCCCAAATTTAGTTGAATACAAATATTAGGAAAAATTTGATGCCCTACGTTAGTTCGAATATTCACATATTTCTTGTGGGCTAAGGCTGACTGCTTATTGTCCTTAGCTGAAAGCCAGACATTGGCCACATATAAAATGAACGAAGATTTGACAAATGGCATTGCTTACAAGTAGTTGGCCAGCAGCTGCTTCAACTGTGTGTAGTGGGAACTCGTGTTTATTGAAGTGAGGGCTGCATTAATATACAAAATGCGCATGTGCACATTGCACATTGATGTACTATCGGCCAAAAAAGTTTACGGACCAAGGGATCTGAGAAAAGGCTGAATTTCTCCGCAGCCTCAAAACGCAGCCTGGTATTCCCATTTACAGCCTCTACTGGTATATGCGAACAACATTGTGATGTACGGTTTTACTGGCTGCTTTTAAAGGCTGCTCGGATATTTAGCGTTTTCTGAGATCCCGTGGTCCGTAAACTGTTTTGGTCGATAGTACATAATGCACACGCACATTATTTGCTGTAGCGTATATGTAATGAATCCAAGAAATGAGATTAAAACCTTGAGCAGTTGGTTGCCCTTGTATTTTCTATTTCTGAATATACACAGAAGTGTCGGATTGGCTTATATTGACAGACAGCTTTATTTTATTTTAAACATGGGTTCCCATTTAAATTGAAGGTAAATGAAAGTGCGTACCATTAGTGAGTATGTGAATGAGGAACAATTCAAAGTGTACCACAATTTCTGCAGTAGTGGTAACGAAAGCAGCGAAAGAAATGAATTTTGGGCATTGCAGATGACGGACTGCACATAGAAAGTTAGGTTTGTTGTGCAGTTATGAAAAATTTAATTGGTGCTGCTAGAATGCCTAAAGAATGCACTGCATGTAATTTCAAGACACCGTACTGCTCAATTAACAGTGCGAACACTGTGAACTATGAGATTTATTTCATTGCTTAAAATCTCAAAGAGTATATTTGAACAGTCCTACTTCAAAGTGATGGTTTACCAATGTTGACTCAAATATAATGTAGGCTAAGTATTGATAATAAAGAAAAAAAGTTGCTATGGAATTTTTTTGACATCAATTGATGCTGTTTAGCACTGGTTGTATAGTTTCGGTTGGGGTATGTGGTCTCCATATCAGATAAGATGTGTCTGATATCAAATTGCATAACTGTCATCAGTGAACCACTGCAGTATGAAAATGGTGCAATCGTCAAGGTGAAAGACAGACTGTAAATGTTGGAAAAATCTCCTCATGTACTGTTTGGTTGGAGTTGTGTTTCTGTTTGCAAAGTTTTACCTGAACAGATGAACTTCCTTGACAGTTCTGATTGGACTGTTCTGCGAGCTTGTTCAATCACAAATCAATAAATCAGGACACTTCTGTCCTTTTAGGCAATGGTTTGACCCACGGGTGTTCAGTGTGTAATATTTTTCACCTTTTGAACCTCAAAACGCTATACTTGCAATAGTGTGTATCGATATGCACAAGATGATATTCATGTGTTGTCGTTGTAGCCATGAGTGAGAAGAACAAGAGGAACCGAGAGCTCAATTTCGTAACGCGATAGCGTTAAGGGCCCTGTGTTGCAGAAAATCCGGCGTTGGCGCCGGCGTCCGTGGCTGCGAAAATAATCCCGAGCCAGCCCGACCACGCAGGCCATCCACGTTGCACAGACTTGTTATTGAACTAATTGAATTTCTCAAAGTAAAATCCGTCAGAAAAATTGTAAAGTATGACTTAACCACAACCTACAGACATGATAGCGTCGGATTGTAATTTGAATGTACGAGAAAACATAATTTTGTTACGAGAAAATTCAAACACAAGCCTTGTTCCCAGCATTTCTACCATACAACAGCGGCACGCCCGGGTAGATTACTTGCAAAAACACCATCCAAATGGCGCTCGCCTCCTCGGCAGGTCAAACTTAAGATGGCTTATATTGCCCCTGTGTATTGTCTTCCCAGCAATGCATTTGTGTTTAAAAGTGAAGCCGACTTTAGGGGACTGGTGTAAGCTTGGTCTTCGTAAGCTGGCTTTCCCACGTTGTCTATTGCTGTGAAGCCTACTCATAAAGAAAAATGCATTGCGAACGGGGCCCTATAAAGCTATAGCGTTCCACTCTTAAAGACGAAGTTTAAGCGTCCTCCAATTTTTTTTTCGTACAATCACATGACGTCAACAGACAATGAAGCCATCTGCTGCCACGGCCATGACCACTGCAGGCTAATACTCCCAGGGGTAGATCTAGTGCACATCTACAAATACCCCTGAAAATAGGTAGGGGAACGGCTGCTGCTGTAGTTCAGTGGTAGACTGTCGCTTGCGTCATGCAGGAGATGTTGGTTCCACTCCCACTGGTGGCACGTTGCCTTTTTGTCCACTTTCATTTACATTTTTCTTATTATTTATATGTTTATTTATTTATTTAAAATACTCTCAATGCTTGATGGCATTACAGAGAGGAGTGGTTACACATTATACATTGTTAGATACAGCAGTCTGAAAAGATGAATGATCGGGATTGCTGGCGACCAAGGCAGGGAAGGGAGGTGGTTCTATTCGGATGCTGTTTTGGGCAAGAATGAATTGAAGAAAAGGTTTGTACGGCATTGCCATTAAAAAAGTCACAGTTTCGCCTGAAAGGTGAAGCATTGATTGCGATACGAAATTATTAGACAGCTGTACGAATGATTAAGCATATTGGCATTATCGGCCGTATAAACTGCTTTAAGATTCGCCTACTAGCTTAACAAGCTTGGTGCGATGCTCGCACTGGCAAACATGAGCACATCTCACTTGATGACCACGGACACTGACTATCAGGATACTGACATGATGAAGAGTGGCAGGAGCGGCGAGCGAATTGCCCTTCATGCTGCCTCTCACTTCAACGTGAACTAGGCGCATGAGAACACACTGCGCGTGAAGCCATCAGCTATCTCAGGCTGCCTACTCTTTGCACCCCCCCACAGATTACCTCCAAGATAGGGCATGCACAGCTGTGCTTAGCTGCGCCATGCGCAGTTGCGGTGGGAGTTGAAGAGGAGAAGCTCATTAACCTGCTCCCCTCCCCTTCACTCAAGCGTGGCAAGATCAAGCCACCATCCTTCTCAGCTCACGCCTGCATGCTTTCCCTTGCACCTACAGCATACGGTGCGCGGCTGCGATCTTATTGCACTTGGGCTTTGCATAGAACATCACAGTGACGATGACGGTGGAAGTTCACCTGGAGTATCCGTATAATTGTTGTCGCAATAAAAGGGACAGTCAGTTTCCCCTAAGCTTTTTTTGGAGTCATTGTCTGTTGACATCATTTCACTGTAGCCAATAACGTTGCAGAAAACAGATTTTGTAGGTTAGACATAGTGCTTGTGTTGTTTTACTGCAAATTGATATGAAGCTATCATGTCCGTTTTAGGGGGGGGGGGGGGGGTGTTATTCTGTAACTGTGACAAGTTCATTTTGCCTGCTGCTGAAGTTCTGATTGGCTGGGCTGGGGACAGGTGCCCCCAGCCAATCATCGCTTCAGTGGCAGACGAAATGGACATGTCCGCTAGGTGGGCATTTACAGAACACCCTCCTAGTGCTGGAGATTGGTGTGACAGCATGCTGCATACAAGTGTAGGAGCTGGTATTCTGCTATTTATGGCATTAGTTCTTTTTTTTTTTTCATATTCGGAGTGGGTTTCTTAATCCAGATTTCATGTTTACGCCTTATTGAAGTGGAAATAATGAAATTGTGCTAATCTCTGATATGCATGACCTTACAGATCATTGAACTTTATTTTTGCATGAGCAGTACATTTTCTAATCATTTTGTTTGTCTCTAAATATGCTGCTATGCTGTTGCACTGTGTCACTGATTTCTTTTTTCGTACGCAGAGGAGGGAACAAATTCTTCAAGGTTCGGGACGTGTCGTGCACACAGCCGTTGTGATGTGCGTAATCCTCCAAACACATTGCCTTTTGCTGCTTTAGCATGGCCATCGATTTCCATTCCAGAAATGGCCTGAACTTTGCCTTTAAAGGAGTTGCATGGCTCTATACAGGATCGCACAGCATGTTTGCTGAAGCCATCCACTCACTGTCGGACACCTGCAACCAGGTAAGGCACATGCTTGCTGATGTGATCGCTTGGGAATGGGTATTTACTGTTCATTGCCATGTTGCATCCTGGAAACGCCTTGCATTTAAATCTTCCTTAAAAGGTAGCACATCACTCCTGCCATTTAAGTACTATTCCATACTCCCTGTAAAAATAACTAAATTCATATGAATTTTTTTGCCTTGTTCTTGGCCATTTCCTTAACTAGCTTCAGGAGCCACTATACAAGAGAATTGGTTAAGAATGCATACATTGTGGTGTCTTAGGCACCAAGCAGAACACAAGATTAGAGGACAGACAATTATGCTTTCTTTTTGGGGACCTTTTCTTCGTAAGACACCACAATAAATTTACACCAAGTGGCCCAAATCTCAGTTCTTCTCAAACCTTAAATAGACTTAAGAATGTGTAGTGAAGTATGTAAAGATTGAATAAATGTCAAGGTTATAATTTTAAAAATTACAGGCATAAAAGAAAGCAGTGGTCCAATTTTTGTAACTATTTATTTCTTTATGCTCGTTTTGTTTAATGTTTCAGAGAAAGATAAATAAGTGTGAGATGCCTTGGCTTGTGTATGGGCTATGCGCCACTGCTACGGTGGTGTTGCCAGTGATATTTATGGCTGTCTCTTGCCTCTTCTTATCTTGGCTGTCACATAATTCTTGCTGCTTTTCACTTTCAGCTGTTGCTGGCTTTTGGAATTCACAAGTCGATCCAGCAAGCTAACCCGGATCACCCGTAAGTATGATGCCTTGTTACGAACAAGTGCTCTTGGAGCCAGAAACATTTGAGCTTTTTGTGTGCTTTACCACAAGGATGCAGAAGTCCATTACATCGGAGGAGGGCTGCAATGAAGTAGCCAAGAACACATGCAACAATATACACCACAGTGTATTGAATGTAAAAACGCACAAAAACATTATGAACATTTATGGTTATGCAAAGCAGGCTAAGCTAAAGAAAATTGTAGCAAATTAACTTCACAGAGCAGTAAAGAAAAATATAGAAGCCCGAATTAATACGAGGCCACTTGTTAAGAACATATGTGATAATTTAATAAGCAACTTTTTTTTTTTAGTAATGCTCTGTCTTGTCTTAACTGACCTTGGCAACTAATTATAGGTGGAAATTTTCAAGTGAAGAAATGAAGAATGGGTTATACAGTCGAATCCCCCTACAATGACTGCCGCTACAACGAAATTTCCGGCACAACGAAGCTTTTTCGATTCCCCCGTCAGCTGCCCATAGAAAGTAATACAAAAAAAGTTTCTCCATAACGAAGGCATTTCATTCAGTATTTCCGCTTCAACGAACTTTTCGAGTACGAAACTGGGACTGAATAGAAATTGGAACTGCCGAGAAGTCAAATTATAAGGCCCTTCCAAAGCTGCGACGATCGTATGTCCGCTTGAACGAGGTTTTCGCGAACGAAATCATGTTCAAAGTACTGATTTACGCCACTGCAATCCATAGCCACGCGTGGTCATCGCACGCCTGCGTGAGACTGCATGAGATCACCACAATTTCTGCCGTTTTCTGAGGTGTGTGTCCGGTCGAAATGGCTACGCCAACAAAGAAGCGTAAATTTCTCTCTCTCGAGAAGGCACATATGATCGCCGAGGCAGAAAGCGGAAGGAAAGAAATTTTGCAGTTTTGCCCAAAAGGCGAAGCATATTGGCCGTATAAACTTGTAAACATTCGCTTACTAACTAAATTACCAAGCATGGTGTCACACGTGCTCAGGTAAACATGAACACATCTCGCTTGATGACCGCGGAAACTCGGTGTCAACACGCTGGAATGAGAAGGCGCCTGATATTGAATAGCAGCGAGTGAATTGACCTCCGTGCCGTCTCTCGCTTCAATGCGCACAGTGCATATGACTCTACCGGCACTAGTTGCACTTTGCCCACATCGCAGACCGCTTTTAAGATGAGGACTTCTTGTAAGATGAGGACCGCGCGGGCGCGCACTTCGTGCGCGGCACAGATTGCTTTCAAGATACGGCGGCCGCGCCGCAGCCGCTGTTGTTAACGTGATGCCACCGTCTCGTCGTCAAGGAAAAATGACAACCTGCTAGACACAGTGACTCCGGCGACTGCTTTGAAAGTAATGGATGCTTTTGACCTCATCTTAAAAGTTATCAGAGCCCACGACAATGACATTGCGATGGCTCTTTTAACGAACTGTGAGACTTGCATAACGCCTTTGCTTGCCGTGAAGCATAAGAAATCCCGGCTGACCCACTTCTGGGAATAAAACTTCCGGCAAGCGCAAGCTTGCCAAGTTTGCCGACTTAGTCATAAATATGCAATGAAATTGTGATAATTCAAATCGCTTCATTGCGACGGTGCATGTGCCGCAAAATGAGTGTTTCGCGATATCGACCGGGTTGGGTTAGGTGTCAGCCGCAATGTACTAAAAATGCTGTAACAGCTGCGCGAAATGCATTCTCTCGTGAAGTTGACACTTTATTGACCACCTTCGGTACATCTCAATCTTTGCCCCCACGCCATCGAAAAGATTTCCCAGATGATAGTTTTGGTTTCATTCGCAGCTTTGCCGTTTGGCCTACGTATATACATACTAATTTCGCATCAATGAAGTTCCTCCACAACGAAATTTTTCGCGTGTCTCGTGAATTTCGTTGTAGCGGGACTCGACTGTATATGAATAAGGGGAACTAACTTTTCAGTATCTCACAGTGTGCAGAAGAAGAAATGATAAATGCAGGTTTTATTTTTGTTGGTTTATGAGCATTCATGTTGTTGCTGCCACTGGTTTTAGCTTGCTCTCGCTCTGCTGCTCATGCTGCTGTCATTCCTTAGAAGTTCTAGAAGACTCCACAGGGTCAAAAAAGGGCAGTGTCGGCAGTGACTACAGTGCCGCCAAAATGCCTCGCGCTCAGTATAGTCGCCGTAATGGTCTATATTTTATTCTTTATTGAGTGGTGTATGTGCCCAGAGATCCCATTTTTTAGGATCCCTTCAGGAAACATTTTCTGTAGTTAGTAGATTTGAGAGCATCATCATGCATACCCTATAAATGGGAAGAGTACAATAAATTATTATTTTGTGTGAATTCGAAGACAATCACTGAGAAATACAAGAGAGTGATTGCTTTTATGTCAGTTTTTGTTTTGGAATTTGCTTTATTATATTGCTAAGGTGTGAACCACCTAGCACAACAGCAAAAAACCATGTGAAGAGCCAGCTTTGAAAAACTATCATGGCACCGCTCTTCTTTACTTGTCTACTCGCATGAGTGTGTCGAGGGTGCAATTACGCATGCTCTGTGTGCTTGCGCACCAGCCATGTACCATCACATACTTCGCACCAGCAATTGTCCTTGAGAGGCGCTTGGTGCGCTCACTAGTAAGGGAACAACAGCAGATTCCTTGTCATGCTGTTGTCATCAGAAATAATTATGTGATCGTCACGAAAATATAATTATGTTACGAAAGAAAAGGTAAGTTTGGAATCTATTTTTCCAGATTACTTCCAGGGAATGGGTGGTAAACAGTGCAGCGTTGTCTGACATTGTGGCTATGACATACTGCAGCTGAACACAAGGTTGCAGGTTTGAGTCCTTCCAGGGACAGCCACATTCTGATGAGGGGTGCAGATAAAAAAAAAGTTAAAAAAACGTTAGTACTTTCACATCAAAACTCGAGGGGGTCAAGAATTAATATTGAGCCCCATACTAATAACGTTTGTCATATCCAAGGTGTTGTGCTGGGATGTTAATCAATCAATCAGTACAGAGGATGAAATACCTGTCTACACATGAGCTTCCTCAACTTGATTCTGAGATGCGCTATATGTGGATAAATGTAGCTGTAACTGTTGTACTACTGCTACAGCTGAGTACAGTACAGTTGCGCTTCCAAAAAGAAACCTCACACACAATAAGAAATTTTCGTTGCATCAAAGTTTCTGTTTCTAAGCTATGCAGGTGGTCCTTTGCACTCTGAGAAACTCTCTGTGTTTATTAAAATGATCCTTTTTAGGTGAATCTTCAGTAGAAATCTTAACAATGGCTGCATGATTGAAATGTTACATCTGTCATATTGAGTTTTGGTGAGTGCAACAATTTAAATTAAATCCTGGGGTGTTACGTGCCAAAACCATGATCTGATTGTGAAGCATGCCACAGTGGAGGACTCTGGAATAATTTTGATCATCAGGGGTTCACTAATGTGCACCCAAATCTAAGTACAAGAGCGTTTTTTGATTTTGCTCCCTTCAAAATGCTGCCGTCGCTGCAGGGATCAAACTCGCGACCTCGAGCTCAGCAGTGCAAGAGTGCAACAACTTAATGGTATAAGTGAGCCTGCATTGCTGTTAGACAAACTTGAATGTAGAGCTGCAGCACTGCTAAACAACGTGTACACGAAGTTGTGACTTGGAGCATAATGTTTTTATTCTCAGAGCTTTTGTGGATACCTTGTGTTGCTGTACCAAGTCCTGTTATATGCTGCGTTTCTATCCTCATATAATGATTAAATGTTATTGGGCCAATGAAAGATGCCGTGTCACATTTCACTGCCTGCTTGTGTGCATCTTCCGAATCTGTTATTGCGAATACGCACTTAGATAATAAGACTGTGCCAGGTGACAATGTTTCTATTGTGTGCTCCTATGCCACAGAATTTCCCAGCATATGGCTAAGAAGGGCGCAAACAATTTGTTGAATTCAGGGTTTGCAGCAGTCTTGAAATCCTTAAGAACCAGTGAAAACAAGAATGCCATTTTAAGGCCATGCCAACATAGGCTTTCATTAATTGCTTAAAAATACTTGAATTAAATTTTTGAGCCCGTAAACTTTTGTTTGTTGTATGCAGCCGGGTTAACAGCTTAGGGGGATTGTTTGGTTGCTAAGCCCTTTTGGCGTCTCTTTTCATTTGTGTGCAGTAGAAGAAGGTTTCTGTGTTATTGATGACAGAATCTTGTTTTAGAGTTCTCAAACATAATGTTGTATTTAGTCCTTGAAAATGCTTTTTCTAGTAGTCTTAAAAAACCCTTTCATTTTTTTTCCACAAAAGCCATTTACAGGCTATGAACCTTGTAAACTGCTTCAAACTTATGTTCTAAATATTATTGAATGCTTTGTATTAAAGGTGAGATAGAAGTTACAAAAAGCTGTTACTTTAATAAAAAAATTTGTTAGTACGGCTGCATATGTGTTAACCATATGTCATCTCTTTCCGAGTGCAGTTATGGCTACCACAACATGCGTTATGTCTCATCGCTTATCAGCGGAGTGGGCGTGTTCTTCTTCGGGGCTGGTCTTGCCTGGTATCATGGCATCAAGGGTCTGCTGCACCCCGAAGAGCTTGAGTCGCTTTACTGGGTGCGTTGTGTCATATTGCTGCTGCAGATGTCAGGCTGTTTGTTGCTTGCGTTCAAGTTTGGACAGCGCGCCAGCTTCTTATGTGCAAATGCTCATGTATGCAGTGTGTAAACGTGAGGGCTTTTTCTCTGCGACTGAACCGCACATGAACAATAGTACACTGTGTTGCTTTTGACCAGCTTATTGTGCTGACGAGATTGAACCTATGTGTCCTTAATTAGCTTGCCTTGCATCCTTTTCCTGCAGGCCTTCTTCATTCTTGGTGGCTCACTCATCTCAGAAGGAGGTACATATTTTTTGCATTATCATTTAATGAAGGAAAATATAATAGACACAATGAAAGGCTGTAGCAGTTGTAGCAGATGTTTGGTTTTGTATTGAAGAGGCATTGTTTAGCCTGTGTCAAACTGTTTAACACATTTGTTCTTGTTTGTGAGAACTGTAGGCGAGTTGTAGGGCAACTGAATTATATGTGCTGTGCAGCTACAGATATTTATGCTAAACCAAAGACCCTTGGCAATTTCTATCTATGGTGATGGTTCAGGAACTCGAAATATGAATCTTTCTCAGACCTTTCCATCCTTAAAGGAATACTTGGTGCTGAATAAAGACCTTTCATTGCGATTTAATATTTACTTGTAAACACAAACAATGGTTTAGTCATTGCGATTTAATGTTTACTTGTAAACAGAAACAATGGTTTAGACAGCAACCTTTCTAATATATAAAGCTAGAAAAAAAGAAATAAAGAACCTACAAAATGTTAACTTTTTAAAAGGGAAGTCGAAGTTACTGATTGCACTGTAGCATTTTTTGTCATACCGTCGTCTTCTTCATAGTCTGTTGAAATTCCAGCCACTATGTGGTGCTGTTTGCTGCATCATCTGTCAGCTGCACGGTGCCTATACACATGCTGTTCTGTGTAATACCTGTACTAGTGTTTAAAAAGTTATCTTCAGCATTGGATGCAGATTAGCAGTTAAGTGCTCGAAAGCAAAAGCTGTTTCATATGTGCATGTGTGTTTATGAAACGAATGCCTTTGAGAATTCAAATTGGTGGAACTGGTCCATTTTATCCGTATGTGATACATGTGATACTTCATAAAATCTGCTGCTGGACTGGCTGCTCTGGCAGTGTACTTTGCTATGAGTTAACTTGTTTACTTCAGTACACAGAACTTATCTGTCGATGTTCTGAATTCAGTGAAATGCAGACACCATTGATGGGTTCCAATTTGCACCGTGTGATGACTAGGTTGGTGTCTTTGTCTGCGCTGTAAATGGCATATTGATCTTAGACAGTTATAGTGGAATTGGAATGTGCTAACGTATGATATGCAGCACAGGCGCAGAATCAGTGTGCATGCATATGCACAAAAGGATTTGTCTTAGTGTGTGCAAACACAGTGGCACCAAACCTGCACTGAGCACTGTGCTGAGACTTGATTCCAGGTCTGCTGTAGCTCTGTTCTGACGTAGAAAGATGAGGTTGATATAGCATCACAAACAGCACAGACGACAGGACATGAAAGAAAGATGGAAAATGTGCACTGTGTTCCAGCTTTGCAGCCATATATAATAGTAGTTATAATTCCTGTCAAGTAGCATTGTGCCTTTTCACCATCAATTGACTCCTTGTGCTTTTTTCTTGAAGTATGCTGTGTTCTTTTTTGATTACTCATTATATATATTTCACAACATTCTGAACAAAACCACCAGTTTACAGCGCATGTGTTCCGTCTTTCCTTCTTGTCCCCTTGTCTTAGCTGTTTGCCATGTTGTTCCCAAACCAACTTGCCAAATTTTGTACTCTCGTCTGGTTGTTATAATTGCACCACACATATTTATTTTTCCTCAGGAACTTTCTTGGTGGCTTTCAATGAGCTTAAAAAGGGTGCCCGCAGGGAGAAGATGACCATGTTGGAATATGGTGAGTATTGCTGAACTGCTCATCCATGACATTCAAGGTACAGTAGAAGTTCCTACTGGTAAAAAGGCACTTACAGCAGTACTTTGTGGTGTGAACTTTAATATATTGTCTGGAACAGTTTATATTAGTTTACAGCTGCTAAAATGTATAATAGTTCATATGCTCAGTAAAACTTGTGTCATGCTAGTGGCTACCACCACATCAGCACTTTCATTTCAGCTTTTGAACTGGTTAAGCAGCTGGTAAATATTGGTTTTTAGGTTTGTAGCCCTTTGAGATGAAACAAGTATTCTTAGTCAAAGGACATGCATAGCTGCTTTTTGTAGTCTCTGCTGCATCGTGTTTCTTATATGAGCCCGATACACCGTTTTCAGCTACAAGCTGACTGGTAATTCCTGCATCACAAAGGTCAAAGTGCAGAACTAGTATGGGAACTAATATCCCTGCAATTACTGTTTTTCGTTTCTTGGTGCAATTCGACTAGGCCAGTCTATCCAAAAGTAGGATCTTGTCCTTGACAATAAGTCAATTTTCCCATCATCAATTACCGCCAACACTTAAAGGATGCAAACCGGATGCTAAAACTAGGAATCGAGAAAGCGAAAGAATTATTTTTTGCCCGATTAAACACAGATCTGAAAAAAAACCCTAAAGCTTTCTGGAAATATATAAAAACAAGTAGAACAGACGACATTTCAGTTCCCGCTCTGAAATCAAATGGCATTGCTATAACGACAGACGCTGAAAAGGTTGAAGTGTTTAATCTCTATTTTCAATCAGTGTTTTCGTCGACACAAACGACTGACGCGACCACATCACTTCCTCCTAACAGTGCCTTTGACCATTCCATGCCGGAAATAAACATCGATATACATGGTATCGACTGTCTTTTGCAGGAATTGGACACCTCTAAATCTATGGGTCCTGATAGAATTCCTTCCTACGTTCTAAAGAAATGTCACGGCATTATTGCACAATATCTTTGCATTTTGTTTCAAATCTCGTACGAGACTGGGTTGGTTCCACAGGATTGGAAACTCGCGGCTGTTAATCCTATCTTTAAATCTGGGGACAAGAAACTGGTGGAAAATTACAGGCCTATATCTCTAACTTCAGTATGCTGCAAAGTTTTTGAGCATATATTGTATAGTCAATTATTTAAGTACCTTGAGTCAATTAGCTTTTTTGCTGCCTCACAGCATGGATTTCGTAACGGTTACTCATGCAACACACAGTTAGTTGAATTCCAACACTTTATAGGTAACTCCCTTGACAAGAACGAACATGTAGATGCACTATTCCTGGACTTTAAAAAAGCGTTTGACACAGTATCTCATCACTTACTAAATATTAAGTTAACGTCTTTGAACATACATAATAAAACACAGAACTGGATTTGTAATTATCTTAATGACCGTAAACAGTGTGTAGTTCTTAATGGATGTAGTTCATCACACATAACCGTATCCTCAGGAGTGCCCCAGGGCAGCGTTCTGGGGCCACTATTATTCCTCATATATATTGATGACATTGTAGATGACATACAGTCCCCCATGAAACTCTTTGCAGATGACTGTGTTCTTTACAGAAAAATAAATTCACCCTCAGATGTAACAATCTTGCAGAGGGACCTTGATAAAATAGGAAATTGGTGTCTACGCTGGGGAATGCGTCTGAATATTAATAAATGTAATCACGTCCGCTTTTCAAATAAAAAATTCGAGCCTCAAACCCAGTACAATGTTGAAAACACAACAATAAAAAGCGTCTCAGAGTGCAAGTACCTTGGCGTTTACTTCACATCGAAACTTAAATGGAACGTACACATTCAGCATTCAATATCTAAGGCAAGTAAAATGTTGTTTTTTATTCGTAGAAATTTTAAATCAGCGTCCAAAGATGTTAAAGAAACACTTTATTTTCTGCATGTAAGATCTATCCTCGAATACGCCTCTATGATTTGGGACCCATATCAGGACTATTTGATTCAAGTAATAGAAAAACTTCAAAATCAGGCTGCACACTTCGTCTCCAATAGTTACAACCCGTTCGATAGTGTCACTGAAATAAAAGCATTGCTGGGCTGGGAAACGTTAATCACCAGAAGAAAAAAATTGAGACTCAAGTTCTTCCACCGTATCTTCTATAATCAAACAGGCATTGATAGCCGCAACTACCTATCGGAGCCAACTTATGTCTCGAAACGACTCGACCACTCAAAGAAGGTGTGTGAATACCGCTGCAATACTAACCGTTTTGCTGAATCATTCTTTCCACATACGGTGAAAGACTGGAATTTGTTGCCGGAAGAATGTGTTTCAGTGTCTGATAATCATGATTTTTTTTCGCGCCTGTGTTTGTGACAATGCATTACTGCCTTAACTTTAAGTTTTCTATTTCTGTTACGCTTGAAAATGTTGACTCATTGTATGTTCCACCTTGATGTTTCTGTGCATTGTGCATTTATTCTTTATTTCTGTGAATGATTTAACATATATTTATCTACCTGCCCCCCCCCCCCTGCGATAATGCCTTCGAGGCAACGCAGGTATTCTGTAAATAAAAATAAATAAATCTTGTGTCAAAGAAACTTCGTACCCTATTTCCTTCCAAGTTTTCTGATATTGTACCGATTCCATTGAGATATCCCAACACTGGGCAGCTGAAGTTCTGCTGCCCACTAGTCTAATTCATCGCCCACCTCACCGCCCACTTCTAGGGTCCGCTACCCCTCTGAAATTCCGGAGGAAAGTCGCCCTACAGGGACAAGGCATTTTGTGTTGTGCAGTATCTAAAGTAACTCTGAGAATGAAGTCCGATATTGGCATGAAACGCTTTTACTATTTACATTGCACATGGCATTTCCAAGTTGTATTGCCACCTGTTTGGTAATAACCCTTGGTACACATATGCTTGATTACAAAACATTTATCAGTACCAGAAACAGTGCCTTTGGTTCCCCCCCTTCACACACACACACGCCTGATGGATGATGTTACCCTCACAATCATTTCTGGGAAATGCCCTGTGATTCTACATTGCATTCTAAACTAGACAAACATGGAGGTTTCAATGTTCAAGCTTTAGCGAAGTTTAGCCAAGTGTCTTTGTCACAACATTTGCTCCTAGCTGGGGTTTCCCTTGTTCACCTACTGTTGATCAATACTACATGGCCATTCATTCACTGGTCAGTGTCCTGTTCCAGAGTTTTCTGTACATCTAATGGGACATGCTGTGTCTGTGTGCCTCTTCTGCTCCCTCTCCCCCACTGCACCCACCCACCTTCATTGTGTATTTATGTCCCAGTGAAGCGCAGCCGCGACCCAAGCGTCAACGTGGTGCTTCTGGAAGACATGGCCGCTGTATTGGGAGTGACCGTGGCTGCAGCCTGCATGGGTCTGGCCACACACCTAGGGGATCCCACTTACGATGCCATTGGGTCGCTTATCATAGGCACCCTGCTGGGATCAGTGGCTGCCTTCATCGTGTACTCCAACTCGGTTGCACTGGTCGGCCGCTCCATTCCTTTTGATGCCATGCAACAGATCAATAAAGAGCTCGAAAACGACGTCATGATCAGGTAGGGGTGGGGAGTGCACTCTCTACATGTGGCTGCTGCCTTCCCTACAGCAGTACTCCCAGAGATGTTTCTAACACAAAAGACTACATAAGATAGTCCTATAATTTGCTGCTACAATACTATGGGTGCTGGGAGCCATTAAAATGCTGCATAAGTATGCTGAGTCATCACCACTGATCCTTGAGCAGCACACATTTTGCTTCTCCTGCAATATATCAAGTTCTCTAAGTAAACTGAGAGGTCATCCACTGCCCCAAAAGCTCTGTGAACTGCACAATGCCACAGCTTACACAGACACATTAGTAGTAGCTTGTAGCAGCTGTAGGTGACATTTCATTGCTTACCAGTCTATGTTATTTGCAAAAACACGCATTGTTGACAGCACATGGCAGCCACAGGCCACTGGAAAACATTTATGAAGCATGCCAGTTACTGATCACTCATGGTAATTTTCCACCGTACATTTTTTTTTTTTCACTTTTACACTGAGAAGTCATCCCATACCCCCCTTTTCTGATGAATCATGTCCTCTGTGGGGTGGGAGGTGGGCAGTGATTTGGTATATTGCTGTAAGTTGCACGAGGCATTCCCTACAAATGTTGACAAAACATTGTTGTAGTTCTGGTTATGTAATGCCTTTGTTGGCAACTTTATTACCTTCAGCTTCTTTTAGTGTCGACAATTTATCTATGTGTTGTTTGCTGCAAGTATATGCAAACCTGTCTTATTGTGAGCTCTTCTCATGCTTCTTATCCTGTCAGGGCCATTCATGATGTGAAAGCAACAGATATGGGCAACTACGTTGTTCGTTACAAAGCTGAAATCGACATTGACGGTCGTGAACTCACCAAGTCCTACCTAGATACGCAAGACATGGAACTCCTCCTAGAGGTAAGTTTTGTCCAGATGAGACCCAACAGAAAAGCTTCTGTGAAGTTGAACTGATGGTGTGCATGGGCCACCATTGTCATTACAGGAAGTTATGAACATAGAAACCATTGAGCAATTGGATGCTTTCATGCTAAAGCATGGAGAGAACATTGTGGACCTCTTAGGTGCACAGGTGGACAGAATTGAAAGCAATTTGAAGGTGAGTCATGGCAGCATTACTAGTTTGCATTCTTCTACCTGTAAATAGTAACGCTACTCAAATATTAATCTAGTGTACAGGATACTCACAGGCCTTTGTTATTGTTTTTGACACAAAATAAAGGGGGTTGATCCTGGATGCCGGTACATGATATATGTCCTGAAAGGTTTTAAATGTGGTTTCCAACATGGGTCTATCCCGAGATGTAGTATATAACAAAAGGAATGCGTGGGCCAATCCTGATAGCTTTATCACATTACAGTCACTCAGGTGTAGCATGAAGATTTGCAATTTTTTCTTAATGGGGCCATGACATCAAATTTCGAGCTTGAATTATGCATTGCATGTTAAGCCATACGTGTCCCGCGACAAGCTGGCAGAATTTGGGTGCATCTGGTGTAGTAGAAAATTTATATTTTAATTTTTATATAGCAGCTGAACTGTACCAAAGTCTGGCAGCACTAATTGGTGACCCCAGCTATACTGGCCCTTCTACTGTCAGTTACAATGATAAACTGAGAATAGTTCGATGATGGTGTCATAGCCCCTTTAATATAACTTGTGGAACATAAGTTGCCTTTTAACATATTAAATTTACCCTTTATTTTTGGCAGTGACTAGCTTTGTCTGTTTCTCATTAAATTTGAAATATAGAGAGATTTTTTCAGGGTAATGTATTGTGTCTGTGTTCATCTATGTAATAGTTCTAATGCTTCACTTGTCTCTGGTTGCAGAAGCGGCACCCAGAAGTTCGCCATGTGGATTTGGAAGTGCTGTGAATAGGACGGCTAAAGTACTGGGTCGAATACCCTGTGCTGTGCAATGTTTTTGTACATAGTTTTTGCTTAAGTGTAGTTGACAAGCAAGTGAACATTAAAATCATGTGCATTAGTGACAAATTATGTCTTCGAGCTGTTCTGTATTTTCGAGACAGGACATGGGCATGAGGCATTTGGAGGGAAACGAGATGGGAAAGGCAGAGAGGTTGACAGGGAGACAGGCTTCTGGTTTGCTAGCCTACACTGGGAGAGGGGTAAGGGGGAAAGAAAGACAAAGAATATCGGAGAAAGAAACAAATGTGCGAAAATAGAGAGAAAAAGACATTTAGATGTGTATTTAAAGAAGAAGCTAGCTGTGTAGTCCTTGGAAGAGATAATCTGTTTTGACCTTGCAATTCTGTGTATGCACATGTGCCTACGCATGGGCATACTAACTTGCCATGGTGGCACTATTTCACTCATTCATTTATCTATTTCCTTTGCTTTATTTTCTTCCTTCTTTCTTTCCTCCCTCACTCGCTTCTTTGGTTGCTTCTTTCTCGGGTAGTTTTTGCTGTTGAATCTTTTTCTACTTTGTCCCTGGCAGAGGATTTTACTCCCGAATGCAATAAAATAGCAGTAATCAGAAGTAGTAGTTCAAAAGTGGCTTATAAAAACGCCTTGGCTGCCTCTGTATATGGTGCCAGCCAATGGCGGGTTTCTCTGAACGTTTCAGCGGCGTACGTTCACGGAGTGCTTAATGAAAACACCTCATGACTGTTTGATTACGAAAGGTGTCGCGCTTGCTACTCCAGCAATAAACGAACACATACACATTAACGAATAGAAGGGAACAGCATTGGCGGGGTAGGCACGTTTCCTAACCTACTCTGCTCGAAAAAACTACGCTGTATATACACAATTCGGGGTTGCATCTGCAGACATCATCTGCATCTGGTTAGCGTTAAGTGATGCCACCTTCTCGGCATTTTCTCGGCTCATGTTCGAAGCAGCTTGGAGCTGGAAAAGGAAAGGAACATGCTTGTTCCGTTTGGGCAGGAAAAAAAAAAAAAAAAAAAGATGTACGTGGGTGAGAGAACCTTTGCACGACTTGATCACAATGTCTGTAAAGGTGAAGTAGCCATAAACTTCGTGCGTTGCGATGTGATTTCGCAGCGTTGAGCTGCTCCCCACTGCAACTCGCAGCACGCGCTGGCACCGAAATGGGCCGCGCATGCAAATGCAGCCGCGCGCCTGCACTGGCGCTCGGCAATCGGCCGAAGACGCCGCCGCGGTCGACCGCGGTCCCTAACACGATTTGGAGTCCCCTAGGCGGCCTGGCCAAAAAAGAGGTTACCGCGCGGGACGCTTTCATTTTCCCATTAGGCACGCCCCATTGATTGGAAGAGCGCTCCAGATTGGCGGATTAGCGAGGGGCCTCCAGAGATTCATAGCCGCGATGCGTCGCTTTCCTGCCGGTTTGCGCGGATTGCTCGCGCTGGCGCGCGGCCGCGGGAACGGCTGTCGTCTACTGCGGAGTCCTTCCTCCAGAAGTCGGCCTGCCACTCTGCCGGGCAGTTGATTTCCAGAGAGATTGCCTCTGTGGTTTCTTTATCTCTTATTCACCACCACTGTACTCTGGTTCACGAGAATAGACTGTCGGACTAGGTGGTTCTTGATCACAGATTTTTATTTATATTATTTCGCTCCCTGTGTGTGTGACCGCGCGCGCGTGTGTGTTTTCTGATCTTCTCTAAGATACTTAGTATACGTTTATTTCTAACTACTGTTCTGTCACCTTTTGATTCTTAATAAATGCTCATTGTTACACTTCTATAGCCACACGTAAAAAGTAAAAGCAAAAAAAAAAATGTCAGTTTCGCTCTAAGGGCGAAGCAATGAATGCGATAGCAACATAGCAATGTCATACGAAGTAAGGTGAGCGGCTTTGGTAGCAATATGAATTGTAGTAAACATGAGCTGATTAAGTAAGCAGGTGTGCTGCGGCGTAAGTAGACCGACATGAAGAGAGACTCGATGACCACGAGAAGGCGCGTGTGAAACGGTGGTGTTGATGAGAAGCGCTTACCGTGGGCAGCGCGTGCGAAGGGACACACCTGTAGTGCTGCACTGCCGATCTGGGCAGCATTGCATGTGTAGCGTGCGTTGGAAAATGTGGCCCGACTATTACTAACTGAATGAACAAGCGTGGTGTGAGCGCGCACAAACATGAATAGATCACACTGAATGACTGCAGCCAACGACTCTCAAAACGCTGGCAGCGAGCCAGCGGGCGAAGGTACGTGCGGTCTATCGCTTCAACGGAAACTGAGCGGCGAATGCACGGCGCATAAAGGTCAGAGCCGTGTGGAGATAAGAGACTGTGCGGGCGAGTGAACGACGAGCGCGGTTGTTGGCAGAGTAGAAGTGCGCCCCCCCCCCCCCCCCCCCCCCGCGCTCCCTCCGGCGCTGGCTTCCCGCTTCCTTGCTTGCGCGTGGGTGATTGAGTGCGTTCGCTCTCCACGATAGCGCGCGTCCCCGCACGCTTCCGCTCGGGCATACGGCGCGCGGCGAAGATTTTATCTATGGGAACCTCACGGCGACGACGACGGCGACGGCAGAAATCCGGTTGAAGTGTCCATATAATTGCTATCGCAATAAAAAAATGCCGCCAATGCACCATATCTCGCGTACATTGTGTTGCTTTTCGACGGGGACCGTTCTTCACCGGATCATCACTGTTATCGATTTGTCACACGATGACGATTTCTCACACGGTCACGATGACGTCCATGCAAACCATCCTGACGTCGTCGTTGCGGCCACTTTAGCACGCCGAGAAGCTGCGTAAACTAGACACGGGACGGCACGACAAGCGCCTCTTGCCCCGTGTGACCAATCGATAACAGTTATAATCCGGTGAAGAACGATCACCGTCAAAAAACAAAACAATGTGCGCGTGATAGTATGGTGCACTGATGTCATCGTGGCCGCCATGTTTTGGTACTAGCACGGTGAGAATTAGCTGCATCCGTTACCTCACGTGGAAACTATTTAATGGCTGCCGCATTGTGCGCAGTATGTTGGTGATACTACAGTGTACTAGACACTGTAGTGATACTGCACGTTCGGCTTCCCGAGCCTTCCTTTGCTCCGTGGCGGTGGCGCTGCCGCTGCAACTAGCGCCGACGTTGACGTTGTTCATGGCGTTTCGCACATCGTTGCACCGAGAGAGAATGACGGAAGCACAGCGAACACGCGCTTCATACTGCGCCGCGACACTTACGCCGCCTACCGGCGTACCCTTAGAGAGAGAGAGAGAGCGAGTTATATGCAATTATTTGCTGCGCCGCACCTGTGGCGGAGAGGGGAGGAGGAGAGCGCAGACTTGCGTAGGAGAGGAGAATGAGGGAGTTGCGCATGCGCAGTATGGGTGCGGACGCCGCAGAACGGACACTGCCCCGAGCATAAGATGCTCTCGCATCTAATAAATAAACTTGCAGCCCACGAACACAGGAAAAATAAACAAACCTACGCGCAGCGTTGACGGTCAACTGAACGTTTTAATAGAAAATCGGTCTTTTACGCAACAATGACAAAACTGCTCGATTTGATGAAAGCGCCGATGATGACTTCTGTGCGAGGCTTTGGCGCCGCCGAATATTAAAGCGCAAGTTGCATTATCGCGCTTGTCCTCTCTGCCGCAAACATGCTCTCTATCATTTTTAGACTAATAATTCTGTACCGTTGAAATTGCTCTACTGTAGTCTTATTAGACAGTTTTCAAGCTACTTAATTGACTACTCTGCCTTTTTCTTCGACGGTATATCATCCTCCTGACGCGTTTTGTGGCAAAAAGAGGCGAACGATTTAGTCGACATTTTGTTATTTTGCCAAGTTCAGCGTCGCATCATCGCGGAGAAAAAATAAAGGTGAAGTGGTGCCTGCGCCGTGGCTTTCCAGTTAGCCGTGGATGTTCATGGGGACGTGTATCTGGGGAAAAAATAGAAAACACGAGAAAACAAACAAACGAACAAACAAACTGTGGTTTGGAGCGTTACCTGCTTGCTTCGCGGTAGAAGACACATATACGCGATAGCAAAATGACGCCACGTTCGCATGTGTGCACTAATGCCCCATACGCGGACAGATACGGCAGATATGGATGGCTAGATCAGACGAATTTCATTCAAGAGATAGCTTGAACCCCATTTAAAAAAGGAGGCAGGATAAGCATAGCTCAGCTATGGAAGCTTCGCACGCGAAGCCAAGTCGTGTGTTTTGGGTCAGTCCATGGCCGTATACGAAATTACGTCCTCGAAGTGCGTGACCGTGCTCTGGCGGGGCTTGTCACGGAATCTTTACATTTGCACGCTTCCATGCAAGATGATGTACAGTTGGGTTACTTCATGGGCACATTTGCAACAATTCGCCTGCGGCGATTATTGCTGTCGGTCGTGGCAGTTATTCTGCCGTCGCTATACTTTCAAATGCGGCGATGTCGTCTGTTATGGCGTATCCAACACAGGCCTTAGTGATCAGCACACCAGGCGCGTCTTGATGATCTTGGAAGAAACCTTTAATTGGGTAGATGGTTTTCGGCATCGGGGACAGCGTTTCTTGAAGAAGCTACTCTCCTCTTCGGGGCATTCCTTCAGAACGTGCGGGGGCGAGCCCGGGCTGTTCTTTAGTATGTCGTTGGCCAGTTGATAAAGTACAAACGCGTCTGAGTCGAATTGCTTGAATCTGACTTCGAGCGGAACTTTGTATTGCTTTTGACAAGGCGACATATTACTACAAAACTAAACCCTAGAAATAAACTGAAACATCGAAGTCACGTGAGAATAAATGTTAATGCGAATGCATTCTTGGCATTCTCAGACCAGTGACTGTCCGGCTATCTAGCTATGCCACCGAAAATGTGGGCCCATCTTGAAGATAGTGCAGGCTAGAAATGTGGGCCGATCACGAAGGTTGTGCAGTTTGAAAATGTGGCCGTTCACGTGGGTATTTGTCACTTGGTATGTGCCTCTCTTCAATGAACCTCTTCGACGCCAACTTGGTTCACTGTGCATGTAGCACTGGGTATGCGTGGACTTCACGGCGGCGCCGCCAGAGGGGGCAGCGTGTCCAGAGAGAAGCGCGAAAAAGGAGCCCGATTCCAGTACACGCCTCGTACATGACGCGTTTCTGTTATTCGCACACGTGGATAGTCATCGTAGAGTTTTGCCCGAATTTCTTTTTCTGTTTATACTTACTACTATGGCTATCCGCTATGGTGAATCAGCTGCTACGGTATTTTGCTGCCGATCACAAAGTCGCGGGTTCGATTTCAGTCCGCGGCGGCAGCGCTCTAAAAGGCGGCGGAAGGCGAAAAAAAAAAAAAAAAACAGCCGTGTGCTGCAATTCAAACTGTCATGCAACAGCATAGGCCTATTATTATTCGATACAGCTCAGGCATTGCTTTCTGGAATTGAAATTACTCACTCGCTCACACTCCCACACCGAATGAATGAATGATTGAATCAATGAATGGATAAATGAATCAATGAATGAATCAATAAATCTCGTCGCGGTCGATCAGTGGTTATTTCGTTGCGCTGCTGAGCTCGGGGATGCGCCTACCGCTTTGGGACAGAATGAAAAAAAAAAACGCTCGTGTTTTGTGCATCGGTGCACGTTGAAGAACTATTCCGGCTGCGGCAGCCTATGGCTCGGCCACGTGGGCCCTATCTTGAAAGCGATCTGCGATGGGGACAGAGTGCGCCCTGTGCTGCTGATGGTTTCGCGTGCGCTGTGTTCTCGCGGCTTAGTTCGCGTTGAAGCGAGAGGCAGCACGAAGGTCGATTCGCTCGCTGCTGCCGCGCTTCCTCACTCCAGCGTTCTGACAGTGAGCGTCCGCGCTCATCGAGTGAGATGTGTTCGTGTTTGCTTGTGCGCGCGTGACACGACGCTTAATTTAGTGAGCGAATGTTTACAAGTTTGTGCGGCTGATAAAACTACTATCCTTACTTCGTATAGCTGTCTAATAATTTGCTATCGCAATCGATGCTTCATCTTTCGGGCGAAATTGCGACTTTTAATCAATCAATCAATCAATCAATCAATCAAACAATCAATCAGCCAGCTAGCCAGCCAGCTAGTCCGTGCGGACAAACCGCTGGGAGCTCGTATAGGTCGTGTGCACCGAGAGAGGTGAGATTTCAAATGTGCGCATGTTGTGACGTCATTTTCATTACATTCAGTTAACCTATTTGGTAGGGTGCACATAACTTACAAAGGCATAAAGCTCTGCTGCGTTAACGCGACGATTGCGTCAAGCGTGGTTCTTGTGAATACGTCATTACTCGAGTGCGCTAACAATGCGAGATTGTCCTTGTCCTTGCCCCCACCCTCCTCCTCCTTCAACAGTACTCACCGTTTGTAAAATTCCGCTGCCGTGAAGGCTCCTTTGCTGCTTTCGGCTGTGCATTTTTATCACAACACAGCATGTACTTTAGTGGGGCGGTGTAGAAACGCTGTCAGAAAGCTAGCAGCAGACATCGCGATTAAATAATTAATTTACAAATTCCTCACAGGCTCCAAATACGAGTATTATGTGAGAGGGGACAGTACATAATAAATGTCAAAAAATAATAAAAAAAGAAATAAACAAGAAAAACGTGACAGAAAGTATGAAAAGGAACAAGAGCAAGGCATTATGCAAGTGCTAAATGTAGATAAAGTAATGTAATAATGGTTAAAGCAATATTGAAAGTACGTAATATTATACAATTTCGTTTTGTGCAGAAATAAGTAATTATACAATAGGTAAGTATGATTACAGGCAATAGTAAATTTAGCAACCACTAGACACAGTCATAGATGGTTCTTCATTATCAACATGTTATCAATATTATCAGCAAGTCAATTTATCAGCATGTTAGGCCATGTTGATAAATGTAAGTTTCGCGATTTCTCTCCCGAGTGCGTTCAGTTCCTGCGAAGCTAAAGATACACGCATCATTGACCCGATACTTAAGGTTGTCTTCACCTCACAATGCGTAGCGTTGCAGGTGTGCACGCTTTGCAGGGGCACGAAGAGAAGCTATAAAAAACTACTCGCTGTAGTGAGTAGGTGAGGAGATCTTCTACCAACACACATACTTTCGCGGAGCGCTACGCGCTGGATAGTTGCAAGCGTGTGTGAGAACCTGCTGTAAAGAAATGGGAGTGTCGGCACGGGATTTCGATCTTGAAATATTCGCCGACCCGCCACGGTGCAAAGGCGTTGCGCTGCTGACCACCAGAATCCCGGCCCCGGCGGCCGCATTTCTATGGAGGCGAAAATGCCAAAACGCCTGTGTGCTTGCGTTGTAGTGCACGTTAAATAATCAGGTGGTCAAAATTAATTCGGAGCCCCCCACTACGGCGTGCCGCATAATCAGAACTGGTTTTGGCACGTAAAACCCCCGAAAGAAGAAGAAGCAGAAGAACTATTCGCCGCATCCTCAAGAACACATGTTCTAACGCTCACTAATAATTTCGAAGTGGTGGTGATCAACTGTCCGACTCCAAAATCACCCGCGTCTACTTAAAGGGAAGCTACGAGTACTTAAAGGGAAGAACAGGAAAAGAACGCGAACTTGTCTACGAAACAGCCGTCTCAACTTGGGACAGAAACAGCACGAAAGCGGGATTTGCGCGTTCGCTCACGTTTACTTTCCAGTACAGTTCTTTTTTCTCGATGTTTTCAGTACACATACATGAGCAACGCAACTTGAGCTCTTCGCAAGTATGTGTGTGTCAAACCTTATCTTCCGTCTCCGTGCTAAGTAAATTCTACGGAAATGCAGTGTGAACGTATACCAACAAGCCTCGTATAAAGTTTCACTAGGCATATCACTGTTATTATTTTTAGTGTGATAGCAATTATATGGACACTCCTGGAGAATTTTCGGCGTTGCCGTGACGTTCCGTATATATTTAAGACTATGTATACTATGCGTTTATCTATGCCATTATCTATTGGAGATCGCAGGGAGAGGCATTCGTCCTGCAGTGGACATGAATATAGGCTGATGATGATGATGCCGTATATGCAAGATGGATGCTTTACTATTCAACCGCCAAAGTTGCTCAAACAAGATCTTAATTTCCTGACTGAGTTATTCCTCCCAACTTTTTTTGAATTTCAGCGCGCGAACAAAAGGCATAACACATTTCATTCACAGCGCATGTCTTTTATCTAAAACTTTCTCAGCCTACTAAACAATGTCGCAGTTTCGCCCGAAAGGCGAAGCATCAATTGTGATAGCAAATTAGTAGAAAGCTGTTCGGAGTAGGGATAGTAGTTTTATCGGCTGCATAAACTTGGACACATTGGCTTACTAACTGAATTAACAAGCGTGGTGTCAGCGCGCACAAGCAAACATGAATAGATCACACTCGATGACCGCAGACAACCACTGTCAAAACGCTAGCAGCAAGCGCAGCCGCCGCAGCGAGCGAAGGTTCCTGCGGTCTATCGCTTCAACGGAAACTTAGCGGCTTATGCACGGCGAATACAAAGGTCAGAGGCCGTGTGGAGATCGCTTGCAAGATACGGTGCGCGCGACAACACCGGCAACCCGTACCGGCGCAAAGTAAAAGAACGCATTTGTTGGCAGAATTACAACTCTTATACCTGGCTTGAAGTATCATGTCGTGTTACTCGAACAAGTATCGCTTGTAAACCTTCCGCGCAGAGAGACGTTATACCGCTGAAGGCTCCCACACGAATGCGCGAGACCGGTGACTCATCTCGGTCGGCAAGATTTCGTCACCGCTGTCGCGTGTTTCCGCGATATCTCCTCATTACCCACGAGTCGTACAACAGCATAGCCAAGAAGTGTAGCCCAACCTAACAAGCTAATCGGTTTCGCGAAAGCGTCGAGAAAGTTAACGCCGCCACGGCCCGGAACGGGAGAGACACGTACGTGTTTTTTTTTTTTTCTCTCTCCCGCAACGAGGCCAACCAGACCTTCCTTCCTTCCTCCGAGCAGATGGTGCGCGGTTTCCTCGGCGCGCATTGCGCACGACGTAGGCAGGCGGCCGCCGCCGCAATCACGGCGGCGTCCCCGATGACAGCGCGAGCTTTATGAGCGCTTGCTTTATCGCCGCCTTGAGGGTCGTTGCGCGGTGGCCGAGCCAGACTATCGGGCTGCCGTCGCCGACGGTGTAATGAGCTTTTCGCCTTCCCGCGACGTTCTCCTCTGCCGACCGCATCTCGTCCGTTTGTCACGGGAGCCGTGGATGGAGTTTGTTTAAACGCCTCCTTCGTGCTTTGGTTCGTTTCCTCGAGGCTCGTCGCGACCGCGCGTGGGACAGGGAGAATCCTGCCTACATTTATTCTTTTTTTTCTGTGCTCCACGGCGTTGTAATCGTGTGCGAATGAGAACAGCCGAATATAACAAGAACACCTGCTATTTCCAGGTAGCACTGATATGACGATATATTCCTATGTACCGCTGCACTCCGGAGGGCACTCACTTCGCTAAAAGGCGGTATTTTGAAGAGAGTTCACTAAACATACCTATATATAATATAATGAGAGTTGGTCCCCCTGCCCTGGTCGTGGTGCAAATCAATGCTCGCATGCATTCATTGAGAAGGGCTCTCGAACGGGGGGGCGTCCATGAGAGTTGTCATCGTCTCTGATGACCAGGATCCGGCCAAATGTTTACCGTTACCATTTTGATAAAGTCAAGAAGGAAGGATTCTCTCAGATATCTATGGCTGGCCCTGTGCTGCGTCAACCGAACGCACCCGTAAATTTCTTAACCTCATCTCTCCACGCTATTCTCGGCCGCCATTCCCTAGGCGCTGGTATCTGTTACTCTAATGGATTACCAGTTAGATCTAATGGATTACGCAATAGATGCCCCTGTCCAGCTTCATTTCTTCATATTGTGTCTCTCCTGAAATACCCCCTGCTTGCGTTGGATCCTTTATTCATATACTACTCAATTTCTACCACTTAACGCAGCGCGTATCATAGGTGTAAACGTTCCATGTAAAAGCTAGGCTACTAAATGGGATTGCCGTCTCGTCTTTCGCTCTACGTATTTCAAACATCAGCTCTACCCGTGCCATTTTGCACTCAAGCACGCAGCTTTAGTTTCCAAAGGTAGAGCGGTTTTACTTGCATCTGTCCAAAAATATTTGCTTTCTCCTTTCACAACCCTTGTGAGTCCTGCAGCGCTGCGGGGCTTGCGACAGGCGCGTTACATGTCAGGCGCGTTACATGTACCGCTAAGCCACCTCTCCTCCAAGAAGATTGTACAATGGCACAGTGCGTGCCACGCAGTGCTGTGTCTAAGGAAAAGGGAGCTGACTGATACGACAGCGGTCGCCCAACAAATCGTTGATCTCTATAGAACAGGCTAATCATTCGAGCTGGCCTTTCGCTTAACGGCGACAGAAACGCAGGTTGGAGCATGGCGCAATTTATTAATTTATCTTACGTGTTCCCATTATTACTTTACTATAAGCCGAAGCTGCTTTCCTCTAGCGATCGTCGGAGAGCACGCGCGCGTAGTCCAGAGATTAATCGATAATCGGCCTATATAGGGGCTTGCCTTTGTAAAGTTATCTGACCTCCATCTCGAGCGAACAATTGAAATTCCCAGCTGGCAGCGCTTCGTCGTCCTCTCTTATTGCCTCCATTTTGCTTCAAAAATGTTTAAGTTAGAGCTGTAAGTTTGTGTACAATACACGGCCACTCTTATATTTGCAGCCTCGCCGAGAAAAAAGAAAATCGATCGAATGCAGCATTAATATTCACAGCTGCGTCTATCAACGTTAATGAATACTCTCCATCGCGCGCGGCTTCGCTACTTAGCTGCTGTTTGCGACTGCTTCTTCGCTGCTCTTCTGGTGCCAATTCTCGCGGAGTCATTAAAGGCGAAGTCATTCGAAGCAGTCCGCGCAAGTTATCGGAGAAGCAAGACGGCTCCACACAAAATCTACAGCGCCATGCTCACGAGGAGACTGTGGTTGTAAATTGTACATGACTGCTAGGGGGGGGGGGGGGGGGGGTGCTTGGATCATCGGTGCATCAAGTGCCGCGCGCCAGCGCGCATTCATTGTCCGAGCCACGCGTGTATGTGGGCCGCGAAGTTCTGGCAATAAGGAAGGCGTGAATCATTTAGCGCAGAAATGCTTCTAGCGCCAGAAGTCGAGATGAATTTCTGAGATATCTTTTCATTCTCCAGGCATCCTCCTTTTTCTCGCTTTGTGCCTGCTGCATCGCGTAACTAAAGGAGTATCTCGCTAAACGCCTTTCTTCGCGATCGACAAGCCAGCTTCGCGTAAATTATCGCACGAGTTGGAACCATATCCACTGGGAGCGTTCGAGCCGGCGAAGACGTAGCTGTGTTGTTGGAACACGGTCAAGCTCTCGCGGCTAAATGAGCTAGGTGGAGGCGGGTGCGAGAAATGTCTCGTTTCATTTAGATGGAGCACCGCCTCGCGCTTCTCGTATCCCTCGTGTCTCTCGGAGGAAGTCTGCGAACAGCATAAAGAGGGCGTCGCGAGTGCCTGAATCGTTTGCACAAGACTAAAGCTACAGGGAGAAAGAACACACACACACAAAAAGAAGCGAGAGAAGCTGGGAGGAAGGAGCACCGCCTGCCTATAGTAAATACGCTGTCACGAGGGGAAACAACGGCTCGAGCAGTGAGCGTTCCCTAGGTGTGCTTTTCGGCGCTACGGCGAGCGACATCCATCAAAGATGCCAATTTGCATTGCAGCCAAGCCAGCAGAAGCAGCAGGAGAGGCAAGAAGCCAGCGCAAGCAGCCGCTTTTCGGCGAACGACGCTTCATATACCATATGCATGGTGTGTATAACGGACACGTGTGGAGAAGGCGTATCCACCGGGGCCACTCAGGATGCCGTGCAGCCACGGTGTTACGACGACGGGCATCGCAATGGCGTTCGACACGCACGACGCTCCCTTGCACGATGCTCGCCGTTGCGCAAAAAAGAAAAATGCGTGCGCGCTTTCCGCGAGCAGCGATTGTCCGCCCCCCTCTGGCTTGTATTCCTTTGCTGCCGCGCGATCGCCTGCACGCCGTCGCGCGTGGTCCACGTGGCGTGAGCGCGCCAGCGCTTGTATTTGAAGCCGGCCGTTCTCATTAGGCACCGATCCTCGAAGCGGTGTGCGTGTGTGTGCGTGAGTGGTCTGGAAAAAGTCGTAAATGATAGCCGCGGCTGACAGTTCGGATGAATAATGACGTCATCCTACCGCTTCCTCCTTGTGAGGGTGGCTGAGGAATAAAGTTGGAGGACTTGATGGGGAAAGGAGGAGGGGGGGGGGTGTTCCCCGCGATCTAGTGCCACGGGTCACGCGGTTGCTTGCGTTCTTCTGCGTCTGGAAACTTGTTTCCCTGCAAGGAGACAGTTATATTCACCGTGAACAGGCTCAAGTGAGTTGGCGTCATCCGCTGTCAAGGAAGCCGTGCCATTTGGAATATTTCGTGCTTCTTCGCGCCCCACTTTTGTTCGCTTTTCCCCTTAAGTTACGCAATTACCACAGCAACAAGGTATATGCCGTTCGTCTAATTTGTATGCAAGCAGAAAAGAAGGGGAACCGACTATTACGATAATCCCTAATGCGAAATTGGAGCGCACCTGTATACGTGTTTTCATTTCGCGTTATATTGAGGCAACGAATTTGAGACCGAAATCACCGCACCGACTGGCAGTGGGCCACTGCCGTCAGCGCCTTCGCAGAGAGAGGGGCAGTATGTGAACGCTGGCATGATGAGCGGTATCAGAGCCAGCTGTGGAAGAAGACGACGACGAACGTGCGAGCAGTGGCACGAGCGCGTTCGCGCGGTTACGCCAAGGGACGCCGATGCTCAACCAAGGAACGGGCGCCTAAGACTTCACTCGGACTCGGCGGATCATCAGCCGGCCTTAGCGGAGCAAGCGCAATTTTTTTTACTGGGCCTTAGTGCTGACGTTAAATAAAGTTTCTTCTTTCTCCTCCTCCTCCTCCTCCTCCTCCTCCTCCTCCTAAGAGCTGTGCTCTAAAATGCAGCAGATCCAACGAGTTGAAACCTATACACAGCGAAACTTTGTGTGAGTGCATAAAGAGTCGAAACACGAGTTTCACGCGCGGGCACACACAAATTATACCGGGCCTTTTGTTTAGCGGTGTTGCTGACTGCTGGCGAGTACGACGGACGCCTTGAACGCATCATGGTTTCAGAGGCATCATGCGCATACATACGTATCACAATTCGAATTCATTCTATCCTCAGGAAACGTTTACTTCCCCATTACCGTGTAGCCGCGGATGCGCGAAGGCGAGCTTTCTGGTTCTTTCTTTTTCGTTCCCCCGCACGGCCGGCGCCGCCACTGCCGCGGATGGATGGAAGCAATTATCGTCCCCTTTGAAACGGCGTGGTGCGTTGCGCCACCAAGCTCTTGTTATTATTTTGTCTAATGTCCTGCCTATATTTTTGAGAACACAGCCAGATACAAAGAATTCCCAGCATCAAACTTTTTGAACCATTACTGGGAACTCTGTGTTTGTACGTCTCCGTTCTTTGTGGTCGCCCTACTTTTCTGCCACCAAACCTCCAATCGCCCTTCACTAGGCTTTATTGCGGACATGTTTACCTTCCCCCATGCTATCGCTGAACCCAAAGGTTTCAAGGGGGGCAGAGGAGCTTAAACCGACCGCTGGGCAGATATCTTCACATTCTAATAAAACAAGTTCCATGTTTCCCTAGCTTTACCGCAGCAAGCACATGCTTCTTCCTTGTTGTACCTCGCTTTATAAGTACGCATTATAAGGCATCCTGACCTCGCTTCGAAAAGTAAGAGCTTAATTCCCTTTGAGTTATCATAAAATGTTTTTTCGTGATTTCGTATTTTCCTCTTAGGTAGTTACGCATAGCAGGTTTCTGTTCCATTGCCTCCACCCATGACATTGTCTCAGCCTCTCTGACTGCGCTTGACGTTCTTTGTAACCATGTTACTTATTACGCCGGTCGCATACTTGCTGGTAAGCTTCCTAGTTAATTTTGTGCTTCAATGCACAAAGCGACGTTTTGTTAAGAAACTAACTGGAACGCCAATGCATTTCTCCGCAAAGTTCGGTAATTAATATGTCGAAACTGGTGTCATCCCGAGAATTCGTTCCAAGCGGATCCGCCTTACGAACTCCACGGGTACAATTTGTAAATTGCGATATGAGTCATTAGGTAAACAGTTAAAAACTTAATTAGTCAATTTTTGTTAATTATTCGATTATGTATTTCAATTTCTTGTGTATAAGTAATGTCCGCCTCCTCGAGCAGATCACCTGATGAACTAGAATTGTGCTATCTGCCACAGGCAACCTTTAAGAATTTTTGAACGTGTTTGCTGAAACACCCTATATATATATATATAATATATATATATATATATATATATATATATATATGTAATCGCCACTAAATCTTACTCTGTAAGCATTGATAATTATGGTTTAAAACAAAGATCCTGGACTCTGGCTGTACTTTGACTGGCATCTGATACCGAGCACGCTGCCGCACGCCCGCCTTCAATGCCGCACGAAATCGGCCGTGGAGCTGGCAAAAGCTAGGACACGGATTTCATTATTTTCAGGCTTGCCGCATCGCGTGGAACTCGCGAAATTCGTTCGCGGGATCTGAGAGCACCGGGGTTAGAGCGCGTTTAGCCGCCGTGGTTTCGTAAGGATGGCACATGATGATCTAAATAATCAGGAGGAGTTCTATTTCATTTCTCCGCTCCCCGGTTCTCGTTTCGTCCCGGCGTGCCCCTTTACCAGCAGGACGATCGCTCGTAGGCCTCCGCGCGTCTACCCGGCAGAATCGTTTCGCAACCGTCAGAAGGGCTCATCGCAGCACTGCACGTCTGCGGTGGAGCGAACGTACGTTAGTGAGCACACCCCGCCGTAACAGAACCCACCGCGAGAAAAAAAAAAAAAAGGAAATGTTAAACAATGCATTACGCGACGTGCGCCGACGAAAGGCAACAATACACTGCACACCTCTGTTTTTTCTTTCTTCTTTAGTTAACGTCTTACCTGACCCCAGCTCGGCGTCTCCACCATTATACATTTTCCCGTATCACTTTCGTCGCCCTGCTCGCCCTCGGCAGACCGAATGGCTCCTCATTCTGGTCCGCAGACAGACACAGATTTCTTAGAGCGCAGGTAAGAAAATAGACGACGAGGGCTGGAAAAGAAAGAAGGAAGGAACGAGAGAGGGAAGCCTAGAGATCTTAGCGCAGCGTCGCAAGCCAGATTCGAGGATATTCCTCCCGAGACGGCAATTAACTTGTGCTTTTCAGCGTCCTCCCGCCTACCGTTGAAATGGAAACCGCTGAGAGGGAGAAAGAGGGCGTGGTACCCACGCATGCAGGCAGGGCAGGGCAGCGCCGGGTAACGGCGTTAGCGCGGCGGCGCCTCTTTGGAAATTGCCCACTAGGCGGCGGTGGGTCGAGGGCCGCTGATGCCTGCCGCTGACACGAAAGAGCGCGTGCGGGAGCAAATGGAATGCGCGGCGGGAGCGCGAGGGGCGTGATTGCGTCAGCCGAGGCGTCTTGAGCCGCTGACTGTCCCGTCGGCGAGGACGACTGTAGGAGCGGGCGCGTGCCAAAGCGCGCGCGCGCGCTCTGCGTGTGTGTGTGTGCGTCCCGGTCGCGTTCGATTACTGCGCGACGACGACCCATCCATCCCACTCCTTCCCGCGAGGAAGGGGAGAACTTCGGGGCCTAGACTTTCCCGCGCGGCGCGGGAAAAGTTGGGCGTCCCTTCCCTGGCAGGAGTTGACGTCTCCGCTTTCGCACGACCGCGAGCGAGTGTCGGAACGCTGCCATCGCTGTTGATAGATGCGTGATATACGGAGGAAACAAGGCAGGGCAGGGAGGTTAACCAGACTCGTTAAGCAGAGAGAGAGAGAGACGGAGAGAGCAAGAAGACGAAAGGCAGGGAAGTCAACCAGACGAGCGTCCGGTTTGCTACCCTACACTGGGGTTAAGGGAAAGGGGGAATAGAAAGAGGAAGAGAGCGAGAATTGAGTGCACCTGACAGGATGCACCGGAGTACTATAAGCGGCCTCTCAAACCGGTGTACTTCAAGAACTGTACTAGTGCACGAATCGCTTCTGTTAACCAGACCGGTTAGGTGGCACTGCATGCACGCTGGAACGGGGATAAGCGGTTCGCAACTGAGGTGGGATTGCTCATACATTTCGATAATTACAAAACTTATCGCGAAACAAAAGTTATCGCAAAAGTTGAACAGGGTCAGCGACGAGCGTTGCGGTCAGCGACGAGCGACGAGCGGGCTACCCAGTACCTTCCCCTGCTTGAGTTAAACAAGGAGGCAGCAGCAGCGATGTATTATTTTTCACAGCACAATGGGTAACTAAGTGTTTGTTGATGGAAGCCAAAATATAAAGCGACTGTCTGGCTGAGTAAAACGGGGCCGATCCCGGAGGCGATGTAATCTAAGCTGGACCGATTCCGGAGACGATGTAATCCAAAGTGGTGACTGGGTGTCGCTCCTAATACCAGTGCATAATATGTGTCCTCGCAATGTTTTTAATGTGGTTTGTAACGCTGGCCGATATTGGAGGTGGTGCAACGTCACCGCACCCACACGCCTCATAGCATTAATCAATAGAGTTAAAGACTAATCCCTGTGTAATAATTTAGCAATAATCTCGGTATGAACCCGGGAATGGGGTTGTCAGCATCGAATAAATAAATAAATAAACCCCCAGCCAATCACAGGCTGGGGCTGGGGGTATGGCGTGATCGCGCGCGCCAGCTGCGGGCGCCGCGTCTACTTCGTCATAAAACCCCGCTTTACAATTTGCGATGTCGATTCTCATTGGTTCCCATCAGACGTGCAGAATTAGGGGCCGATCAATTCAGACCAACATACATATCGCCCGTACACTTCTTCAATACTGTTACGGTTCCACTGAGCAGCTTGCAGTGCTCCAAGTAGACCTTGCTAAAGGTTTTGATCGAGTCAGTCATTCCTATTTCTTTTCTTTTCTGGAACACGCCAATGTTGGCTCCGTTGTGCTTAAAGGCGTTAGGATTTGCTACACCCGTTGTTATACTCGTTTAGTTATTAATGGCCAGCGGCCCGCTACGTGCTAGTACACGTTCCGAAGGACCTCAATAAAGTTTTTCCATTCCATTCCATCTCTTCAATTCAGTTGCTATCTGCTCTTCGGTAAACAAAGGATGCCCGATGTCCCCACCATTCTTCGCCCTTTACCTGCAACCGCTATGCTTAAGCGTAATTCAGTCAAGTTGCATCCATGGCTTCAACATACTGGGTAACGAGGTAAAAATGTCAGCATACGCAGATGATCTAGCGTTTTTCTGCACGGATAAGCCCAGTGTTGAAAAGGTTCTGGCTATAATATAGAAATTTCACAGCGTATCAGTAGCACGAATGAACTCTTCGAAAAGCTTAGGCTTATGGTTCGGCTCATGGTGTTATAAGCCGTATCAGTTTGCAGGCATTAAGTGGACTGATGTTCCGCCAAAGTATCTTGGCGTGCCGCTAGACGCATATAAATTAAGCGCGCACTGTTGGAAAGAATGGGTTTCGGCCTTGCAAAGTTACGCTCAGACATTCGTTCAAATCAAATCAAATGAAATCAAATGAAATCACTTTATTTTCAGGGCATATCCTGCGGAGACAGAGACTAAAGGCTGAAACAGCCTGACAGGGCCCCTACCCCAGTTCAGTTCATACATCATTTATTCGTACAATAACGTAGACAATAAGGTGCACATTATATAAAAATTGCAGTTGCACTCAATGTACAGCCGAAGAAGGAACAAAAAGTGAATTCTAATACATCAGAGAATAAGTATGAGATGCATACATATGTACACAGATCACGCAGATAGATATACATATACACAATGGTCACACAGGATTCATGTGTTAGATAGCTAGTAGGCCTTTTTATCGTGTTACAGATATGTATAGAACGATTATGCACCAGTACCCACTGTGCGTACAAAACAGAAAAAAAAAATCACAAATGCTATCAATAAAGTAGAAACTAATGTAAAACAGTCTACAGTACACATGCTTTATGACAAGAAACGTTTTGTACATTCTTTTCAGTTTAGCAGGGCTATCTGTCCAATTTATTACGTCTTTCTGTTTATTTAGAATCTGTATAGCTTGATATGTCAACGATCGTTTCCCGTAATTTGTCCTAATCTTCGGAAGCCTCCTCCATACCGTCTTTTAATTTTCGGAAAGGCTGAAGCCTGCAATAACTTTTTGGCAACTAAAATTTACTACGTATTGCAAGTTATTCGATCACTGTGCCAGGCTCTACATCAAACGCTTTCACCGAGTTTTTGCAACTTTCATGTGGTCTTCCACTTTTGAGCCCATGAGGCGAGACAATATTTTTAGACCAGTTAGTGGGGGTGGGCTGGGCTTAGTGCATCTTTACGTGCGGCAAATAGTATCTTGTTTCTTCTTTTTTCGCGATACTTCGCATCCTCTAATTCGGTCATTCATGCAAGTCACACTTGCTAATGCTTTACCTGATTTAGTAGTTTCTTCAAAATTTTCTTCGCGTTTATGCTTGTTGGGATTCATGCAAGAAGTTTATTTGGCGGTTCGTTTCCTGACAGCTCGGTTTTCCAAAGAATGCTTGAACTCCGTGTCGCGTGAAAGGTTATACAAAGGTTTACTGTCCATGCTATTTCCGCCTCCATTTTACCGATCACTATACATTGAATGGCCAGGCCACGATGTACTAACGCGAGTTCGTAAAATGTATATATCCCCATGCTGCAAAACATTCTTTTATAAACTTCATAGTGAAACTTTACTGGTAAAACACATGGCTACAGAAAAAGGGTATCTTTGTGTCTTCTGTTAATTGTCGTCTTTGTGATGTGCCAGAGACAATTGAACATTGTTTTATTGGCTACAAAGACGCCATTCTATTTTGGGATATCCTCCAATGGGCTCTAAAGAAAGAATTTGAAATCAACCCCTTCAATGCTATACTTGCTGCCGATCTCTGATGACAATGTACCTTTCGACATGTTTTTTGTCATGGGAATGCACAGTTTGTGGAAGGCGCGAATGATGGACCGCACCACCGAACCTGTTATACATACAAGGGTAAATTTCATACAGATGACTGTGCACCTAAAGCATGTTTATGATGGACTTGATGTTCAACCGGACTGGTAACCCATTTTGGTGAGGTGCTTAGCCTTGCCACCTTTTTAAAGCGGAACAGTGCCTCTTCTGTTTTTCTGTGTGTGACTCATTCTGCCCGCCATTCTATGACTATACACAATTGGTGAGTGTTTTATTGGAATACATGTGGAAAAGACAGTGGCTGCATCGGTTAGCGTGGTGGTCTCGCAACCCGGAGATCGGTGGTTCGATTCCGCAGCTCGACGAGCAATTTTTACGTATTTTCGTGCGCCAACACCGACGCCGACACAAGATTCGCTTGAATAAATAAATAAGGCACCAAATCCAACAAGTTGCAATCTACATACTTTGAAGCTTTGTGTATATGTGAGTGCATAAAGAGTTGAAACATGAATTGGTGTTTTTTCTGGTTCTTTTTTCGGTGTTCTGTGCCTCACGTTTTGCTGCGAGTCCGGCCTTACGCTGATCGGCTTTTGTAGCCGCCGTCTGGTACGCTCGGCTGCACGTTTTGCTGCGAGTCTTTATTTCCCTCGCATGGCCGCCGCCGCAGCTGCCATGGTGATGATGATGGTGATGGTGATGGTTTAATGCCATCCCCTTTGAAACGGGGTGGTGACAAATAGTCACCTAGCCTGCTTGATTTATTCAGGTATGCTATACATGTTTTTACCTAACATTTTTGTACACATCTCCTTAATCTTTATTTTTTTCCCCCTTAAAATCTATCTTGTACCGCTACCTATGACTAAGATATTCGGTCGTATCAATATCTTCCCTGCATTTTTTCCACTAATACTTTAAACGTGTCTTGCTTATCTCGACTGTTGACCGGTTGATGCTTGCGCCCACTTTAAACCCAAGCGCTTCTGGAAGGTGTTCTCACTGCGTTCCTGCGGTCCTCATGCACTGGGTGAATCCATTCACATTCCATTAGGACGTGACGAGGGGTCTCCGGATTTTCGCTGGAGCATACACATGCCCCATCTAGTTCCTCTGCGCTATTCTCCGCGGATGCGCGGAGGGGCGCGCCATCTGGTGGTGGTGCAAGGAACACGGTGGCGGTGACGTCGCGCGCGTCCTCCGCTGTGATTGGTTGGCCTATTTGGCAAGACAACGGCCACACAGCACCCACGGCCACGAAAACCCGGCGAGGTTCGCAAATAAAAGTTTCGCTTTTAATAAATAAGTTCCCCGAAGCAGCAGCCTAGAAGAATTACGAAGGGCAGAGGAAGTGTATGCTGTCGCAGATTTGGACAGCGCAGATAACGATTAGATTTCTTCAATATTCTGATGCATCAGCTTAAACTAGGCTCGGAGAAGTTTCACAAATCCCACGTTGCCGTCGTGTTTCAGCATTGGGGTAAGTATTCTCGTCTCGCGCATGGGCCATGGAAAAGACTGCGTTTGTTCGACAGCAAACATTACACTCCAGATGACACACTGGGTATTACCGCCAGGCGCCAGCACATACGTAAGCGATTGCTTCGAATAAATATGCAGGCTTGACCATTGGGTACCTTGTGGTCCACAGGAAAACATTAGGCGAATCAGTTTTTTGGAAGCACGCAAGGTGGAGGAATTAAGTTTAATGAAAGGGGTGATCATCATTATCATCATAATTGGGAATTATCGTCACCCATCCACGAGATGGTAGAGTGACCGCCCCGAAAAGGCGCTGGTCCTAAATGATAATGATGGTTTATTGGTATCCCCTTTGAAACGGGGCGGTGACAAATAGTCACCCAGTATGCTTGAGTTAATAAGATACGCTATACATGCTTTTTAATCAAGCATTTTGTATACATATCCTTGATCTTTCTTCTCTTGTACTGATATACCTATGCCTGTAACGGATCCGATAGTATCAATCTCTTCCCTGCTTTTTTATGTCACTATCAATACTACTGGGTTCAATCCCCGAATCATCACCTAGCGGATGTTCGCAGAACTGATTTGCCACATCCAGTAACCCTTAATCTTAGAGGGACCCATAAATAAATAAAGCTTCACTTTAATTGACTCGAGCTGTACCGCTCTCTCGCCATCGGTGCTGTGAAAACCTGCGGCCGGTCGGTCCATCTGTCGGCACGCAGCCGTTGGCCCGTGCGGCAGGGAGCGATGGTCTAATCGGAGGAATGGAACCGCGCTGGCCTAGTGTGGGCGCACGAACACGATTGAGACGCGCGTGCCCCGCCGACACTGCAGCCATTCTCGAAATGCTAACGGGGCAGAGTCGGGGGAGGGGGGGGGGGGGGGGGCTGCATTGCGGGGTATGCAATGACGTCATCACGACAGCCATGTTTGTTGTACAGCTAGCACGGTAAAAAGCACGGAGGACACATGCTCAAGTTATTATAGAGAGAACTCTGGCGCCGCACAGCCTTTCAACCACAGTGGGAATCGTGGACAACACTACGATGACTCTGCCATTTGTCCACGACTTCGTTATATCGCGGCTTCCATAGTATTGAAGTTCGGGCGGTTAATTCGCAAAGCTTTTAGTTCGTAAAAACGGTTTACTATTTGGCCGACCGCTTTCGGTAAAAATTGACAGTCACTTTAGCATACGCCAAAGAGGGTGAAGGCGAAAGCCTGCGCGCTCAAGAGACATTCATTAAATTACTTGACATTCTCATTCGAATGCGTTGTTGCTTCTTATTACTTGTTTTCTCCCACCAAAGGTCGTGGGGTCGTGTGCCTTAATTAACTTCGCCTTAACACCAAAGGTCGTGGATTCGAGTGCCTGAAATAACTCCATCTTAATTAACTTTGCCTTTTTTTTTTGGCATGATGTGCGGCACCTGGGCCAGCTGTGGAAGAAGACGACGACGAGCGCGCTAGCAGTGACATGAGCGCATCTCATTCGATATGACTTTCCTGATTTTACTTTAACATATAATTCTACGCTATTCAATGCTAATTCCATAGATATTAGAAAATTTATCCTCCATATTAATTTGGAATAATCCACCCATTTCTTGGCCAATCCCCCACCATGGGTAGGAGCCACATACGTGATAGACAACAACAACAACAACAACAACAACAACAACAACAACAACAACAACAACAACAACAACAACAACAACAACAACAACAACAACAACAACAACAACAACAACAACAACAACAACAACAACAACAACAACAACAACAACAATATTTCCGTGCGAGGCGAGCTCACATGACTTTCTGCGCTGCACGCCGCGTTTTCAAGGCCACCGTCTGATGAGGCGTTTAAGGCTTTCGCCTTAATAATACGCTCATCATCACAATCGGCTGGTATCGGTTTCTGCGAACAGCTATTGCATTTCCAGTTTTGTAGCCTGTCTGTATGCCTCCTCCCGTTATACTTAGTGGTACGGGAAAGCTTAATGTTCCTTTATTTTGTTTACATTCTTTTATTGCGATAGCAATTATATGGACACTCAAAAGCAGATTTCTGCCGTCGGCGTCGCCGTCGCCGTCGCCGTGAGGTTCCGTATGACGTCATTTGGAGATGAAATCGTCGCCGCGCGCCGAACGCTGTATGTGCGAGTGAAAGGGCGCGAGGGGCGCGTCTTTCACGGGGAGTGAACGCACGGCGGAGAACAAACGCGCGTTCTGCGCCGTGCTCGCTTAAGGGCTGCAGAAGTAGGCGTCTCTTTTCTCCTTTACAATCACCATATATGTAGAGCAAACGCGCCTTCTTCGGACGCGCGAGAGGCCGTGGGGGAGGGGGAGGGAAGGGAGGCGACGTTTAGCTGCGGCACCAAGTGCCTATTTATATCAGAGGCTCCAGCAACAGTCACCAACGCCGCACGCATTTTGAGCTAACGCGGGCAAAACGCCGATGGCGTCGACAACAGTTCTGCGTGTTGTTGCTACCAAAGCCGCTCACCTTACTTCGTATGACATTGCTGTGTTGCTATCGCATTCATTGCTTCGCCCTTAGGGCGAAACTGTGACATTTTTTTCTCATCTTGACCCACTTTAACGAATGTCTGCATGCCTTAGAACGTTCATTCAGAGCAGTTGAGCGTTTTACCTTCACAACGAACTCCTTTGGATTCAGTGTACTTGTATTACTAAATCCAGACAATTTGGATTTAGTGATACACATACACTTCCCTTGAGTGTTAATATTCCTGGTGGTCTAAACCATTCTTTTAGCCTTGCTGTTCTAAAAGATGAAAAAAAAGAAAAGAAAATTGCAGAGAGCGCGCGACAACATGCAAAAATTCCCTTACAACGAACTTCTGATAAAGAAACTAGTAAATATCACAAGCCGTAAGGACGTTTGAAGCCACGAGCTTCCTTCGAATGTCCTCTTAGCCGCTATACTTGAGACGGACGCAGACACTCAACCCATCTTATTGAAAAATTATATGGTAAAAAGTGCGCGCGTCCCATCTCTGTTCGCTTCTCTCCAGTATATCTCAGATGACACAGCGAAATAGCATTTAATTCTTATGGACGTGATGTCACACGTGTATAGTGTATCGATAGCGGTGAAACACTGACAGTTCGGGCAGAAGCAGTGTAACACTCGATCAGCGGTCGTTGATTCAAACTGTGTTTCGAAGGTGGATCCCGGTGCTTTCAACGACGCTATGGGTTCTCCAGATCTTTCTTTCTTTCTTTCTTTCTTTCTTTCTTTCTTTCTTTCTTTCTTTCTTTCTTTCTTTCTTTCTTTCTCTTTCTCCTGAGCTGAACTTTGTATTGATTCTCTAGTCATCACTTCTCGCACTGCTTGCGCGGGTTCGGTCTGTGGTGTGTGAGAGAATACGTTGTTATGTACGTATACAGAAATAGACGAGACAGCCGGTGCCAGCCGCGTGAAGTAAACAATTTAAGTCTGCGCGGTCCGTGGCGTGCCGACTCCAAATGTTTGGCCCAACAATTTGGTTCTCTAAGTACGAAATCGATTGCAGGAACAGACAGACGTCCTGTGGCAAACCTGCACGAGGCGTCTCCAGTATCGACATCTTCTCTGGCTATTCGAGCCTATAATAAAAGAAAAACGAACAAAAAGAACCAGATGAAGGGAAAGGTCCGGTTTAAAACAAAGGTGTAATGTGTGCTGTGACATTTTACGCCCGTCAACCACAATCATACTTCTCGAGAGTCTAGCACCCCGTGCTATAGGTAAAGAGTGAGATATTTTTCACAGACATCATGCGCCAGACGCCCCCATGTAAATTTATTATTTGCTTTCCGTAAACCTCTTCTCCCGCTGGGGCTGTTATCACAATGTTTCGTGCTAATCTCGCAAGAAGAAAATGTGTGACTGCAATCGTTTATCCATTGCTGGAACCACGAGCAGAACACCGCTTTCCCAACGTTTGCCATAAGTTCACTGTAAAAGCGCACAAGCTTCCTGGCCCTAGCTTACGTCTTACGAGTCAAAGGGGGGACGCATTTTTCGCTTGGCCAACTCGCGATTCTAGCGCCCGCATCGAGAAACCGATGGGGTCGTTTCCTTTGCTTGTTCTCTCGTTTCCTCCGCCCCGGTCTATAGCGGTAGATCGTTTCCGCCTCCAATTGACCGCGTTGACAAAGCGTGCCGCGGGTCTTGAGTTCACCACACCGGAGAAGGCGAACCAGCCTTAACCAAGAGACGACGCCTTCGACGCCGCAATTACACCGCTCACCCCTTCCTCCCCCGACTCTCATTTCACTCCTGAGTATTTACCGCTACCCGGGACTACCTTACCAGCACCCAGTAGCCCCGGAAAAGGAACTAGAAACCAGTAAACACTTTCGTCTCTCTCACCCGCATTCTTTTTTCTTGTTTTTTGTTTTGCAGCAGCTTGTGATGCTGACTAGTGCATAATATACACTGAAATTTGTTTCCGAACACTGACGTTGCGAAGCCTGTCTGAGATCTGTGCTGCTTGCTGCAGGCGCACCTGTAGACTTGTAAGAGTTCTTGGATGCCTCGTGCATCTTGCTCGTGTATCGAGAACCTAGCACGGGCCTTCTCCATTCGGGCGCCCTCGTTCGGGTTTCGCGCGGTATAAAGGGCAGCGCAGCGCACGTGCTCCAATCCCGCACGACGAGGCCGGCGAGATGCGTGCGTGACCGCTGCGTCGTCTCGCGCATGGCACGGCGCCGCGGCGACAGTATATATATGCGGGCATTACAGGGCTGCTGCTGCGCGTTGCTCACGGCAGCCCATTGATTACCGGCGCGGTGCCACGCGGACCAGCGAGGACGCAAACAACGGCTTCTTTGTGCCAAGCCCGCGTAGGAACAAAGGCCGGCTTTGTTTGGCCGGCAGGGGCAGAAGCCACAAAGGTCCTCTGCCGCACCAGCCACGCCGCACCGTCGCGGCAGTTCGCCCACAAAAGAAGCGCGCGGTCGGCGGCACAAAGCTCGGCGAGCACAAGTCGCGCGCGCGCGCACACCAGCACGCCGCCGTGGTACGCGCGTGGACGCTCGGGGAGAGTGGAAAAAGAAAAAGTGGAAATCAATGACCGATATCGGGCTGAAGCCAGCGCGTGTCGTCGCCGCCGCCGCCGCTGACTGGCCCTCCAAGGGGGACCCTAATTAGTCGTTATCTCGACGCTGATGACGCCGCCGTCGCCGAAAACGCCGCGAAAGGGCTCGGTTTCGGGGTCTCCGGTCTGCCGTTGGCCACTGTTTCGCGGTCCGCTTAGTACGGTATATATAAAGCGGCTGCTCGCCACGCCAGGTTCCCACGCCCCGGAAGGCTATAAGTCGCGGCTTGGCGCGCCCCCGCGGCGTCGTGATAGAATGCCGCGAGACCGGGAATAAAGCTTTGTCGCGATAGTGAGGGACAAGACTGACAACGGCGCGTCGACTATAGAGAGCGAAAGTACCCGTTTCGGCGGCGTCTATGTGGCGTCATGATGCTGAGCGCTAGGTCGCGAATTCGATTCGTAAACCCGGCGGCTGCATTCCGATGAGGACGGAATGCAAACGCGCCCTTGTACTGAAATTTGGTGGCACGTTGAAAAAACATCAGATGATTATTATTAATCCGGAGTGCTCCATTTCCTTTCTGCTTTGCCATCCGAAGCACTCCACTGTCTGGCTTTGCTTATTGCCTCTCTGATGCTTTCGAGTAAATAAATAAATAAATAAATAAATAAATAAATAAATAAATAAATAAATAAATAAATAAATAAATAAATAAATTAAATGTGATCAAGTCCAATCAATCAATAAACTGTAATCAGTTCCAATCAATAAAAGAAGTATAACCAAGTGTAATCAAAGAAATAAATAAGTGTAATCAAGTCCAATCAATCAATCAATTAAATGCAATTAAGGCACTTAACAGTAAATAAGTGTACTTAGGTTCAATCAATCGATCTCAATCAATTGATCGGCCAGTGAGTCGATCAATCAGTCAATCAAGTGTTATCAAATTCAATCAAATCAAAAAGTAAAAGCCTTGAACCAGGCTCCTTGAACCGGTTGGGCCAGCGCAATGGCCTGTATAGTGCGAACAGACTCAGTCCGAGGTGAAGAAAGTGATGATGCGCAGCGAAAGGAAGCAAAAGGGAGCTCAGGAGAAAAGAGGCGAGCTCAATGTGTTGTATGCAATACAGGGAATTCAGTGTATCAAGAGCTGACAGGCGGACTAGTAGGTATACATTCGCAACGATAATCTTGAGGGACGTGAACGGCACGCGAAAAAAAGAAAGAGAAAGAAGACTCGCTGGGACCAGTTTCTGTTTGTTCTTCCCGCGTTTCGCCCTGTCGAGGCGATATCAATTCGAGCTTCCTCGATGGGAAAATAACGAGGGCACTTTTGGCTGCAGACCATATTGATTTAAGTACGTCTTCTCCCTTTGCACTCTCTCCAACCCCTTTATCCCCCACCCCAGTGTAGGGTAGCAAACCGGAAACTGACTTCTAGTTAACCTCACTGCCTTTCCTCTCTCGCTTGCTCTCTCTCTCTTCCCCCGTTATCGAGTGCCTTTCTTTTTTATTTGGAAAGCTGTTGGTCTACCACAAAGATTCTTGTATTTAAATTTATTCCTTTCTGTGCTACTTTTCTTCTTCTTGAATATGGTATTGTAAAAACACACACACACCAGAGGTAGAGGTTTGGGGGGAAGTGGGGGAGAGGTGCTAAAGCCGTTGCATTTAAACGCTGCGGGTGCCCTCCTTACGCATTGAAGCCATTTGTTTTTTCCGACAGAACAACTTTGTCTTTCGTCACATATCGCTGCTTTTGCTGTGCACGGCGATTCTTTGTTCTTCGCCGTTGACCTGTGCAGAGCATTCGCGGGAACGTAAAGCTTGTTGGACGCCCATGTATCGGGAGGGTCATCAATTACGGGAACGTAACGTGGGACGAGGTGGGGAGGGGGAGGGGGGGGTGGTCGGCGACGTTTTGCGCAGTTGTTCAGCGGAGTTTTGGAGCGAGCGACGCTCGGTCGCGTTTCGATCGAGCGGCGAGTCAATCCGCCTCGTAAGTAGGAACAAAAGCGCTCAACGCAGAGGCCAAGGAGGCAGCGCGCTCTGCCCCCTCATTGGAGCCCCCCCCCCTCCCTCTTCTCCCCTCATACTTTCCCTATACCCTCTCCCTTCCTCAGTTCTTAAAGTTCGGCGGCCAAGTTATTCAGTTATCAGCGAGCGTTTAGGCCGACATTTCTCGGCGGGGTAAAAAATGGATGGTACTGGCCCGGACAGCGGCGGGCGTGTCTGACAGAATCACCTGGACGCCGTAGTCGCCCCGGAGAACATCTGCCGTCGATCGATGAGCTGGCCTGCCTGCCGATGTTTATGGCCTCTCGACTGCGCGCGATGTCCCCCGCTGGGCCTTCAATCCTTGTAGCGCAGCAGCAGCTAGCCTTCCCGCGTTGTTTACCTTGTGCTACTGTTTCCTGGAACTCTGCCATCCCGCGACCAACCGCCATAACTTTGAGAACAATTACCAGCCGACCCTGCTCAGGCAAAGAGTGTCAGTGGCGTTGCTCGAATAACAAGGAGACGACTGGTAACTCCTTTTTAGCGAGTAAAATGTGAAAAGCACACGAAAACTAGTATAGAGCGGCTTCGTAATTTCTAATGCGAATTGCTTTCTTGCATAAAAGTTTCTTGAAGCGAAAGGTTGCGTTTGGAGACTAACTTTTATTTCTCTTCTCGATGTTAAACACTGTATTTCTGTGCTCTGGATGTTAAGATTTTCCCTGTGGCCTCTTGATTTGCGTTGCCATTCATTCAAGCCATCGAGTCACTGCGCAACGCTAAGCTGTATAATGCACGCGACCCCAGTGTCGATTGAGACACGCAGTTAGGAGAACGCCGTCTTGAGGTGAAGCTAGCGACAACATTATCTTTTTTTTTAATTTTATTCAGTGCTTTCGGATGACTGGCTGATTAAAACAGCGACCGTGAGTGCCGCCAGAGATTTACAACGCGACGAGCGAGATCACTGACCTCCGCGCCATGTTAGCGCAGCCAGACAATATAATCACCGAGTCAGAATGAATTGCAGGCGGTAAATTTAACCTGGAGGTCCATGCAAACATAGCCGTACTGTAATAACTCACACGCCTGCGTACACCGGCATGCGTCATCTGTCTCCATTTATGATGACGCGGCACGCTCGCAGTGTTTTAGCCCTGACTCGACAAGCAGGTTGAGTCACTCACTCGTGCCAGCGCGGACCAGAGTGGTAGGGCGAATGAGGCGTCTGTCTCAGATGAAAGATCCCAGATAAATTATACAAATAGCAGCAAGTATAGCGGGTATGTATATCTGTCACCGAGGCCACCATAATGTTGTACACTATGATGGCCTCGATGACAGATATACATACCCGCTCAGCGTTATATCGATCAGCACGTCTCCAGCAGCACTGTGTAAGCTGTGAATAGAACGACGAGAACGTGTGTGACGTCACGTGAATGCTTCCTATATGTTAGAAACCCCGAAGGCTGGGATGCCAAGCTAGCATTAAGGGCGCACCAAAGACAGCAGTAAATCAGTCTAGTCAACGCTACATGTTTCTTTTTGCCGATTCCTGAGCGCTGGGGCGCTGTAACGTAAAGCTATTCCATTCTGTTTCTATTCCATTTCTGCCGCTAACCTTCCACGATTGCTGAAAAATATTTTCAGCCAGCCCTTCTTCTTCGCCTGTCTATCACGCGACGTCACGAAAACCGCGAGAACTCAACATCAGATATGACGTGTACAGACTGACTACACAGGATTAGGCCGAACAAAAGAAACAAATTCTTTACGATTCTACGCCTCTTTCGCCGTGAGCTCTACACTGTCGGTAAAGAGTTTTCGGGCTGCGCCCGCTTCGCCTGTCTCTCATGCGACGCCACAAAACCGCGAGACCTCACCACGTCGAAGTGACGTGTACGCGCTAAAGATGCGTGTAATATGCCGGACAATAAAAATTTTTTTTTCGGAATAACCGGAGACTGACCCCGTTCGGCGAGAATATATTTCTCTGCATATAAGCAAAATTGTGGGATGGTAGTATAATGTTTTCGAGCCCTTTCGGCACGTAATCACCTCGGTCCGCCAACTATATTTTGCCGACGTTCCGTTTTAGCGGTATTTTTAACCTTCCGTTGCGCACCACCGCAATTTTCGCCAAGCTACCACAAACTAAGCAAGGGGAAGCGGACCAACCACCCGCAGACGCTGGCACCGCCCTCTTTCATCTGGTTATCTACTTTCACAGCGCTACCTACCGAAACCCTCTCCACGTGTGCTCGCCTCCTCGCCTCTTGTGAGCCATACAAAAAGAAAAAAAAAAAAAGAAGAAAGCTGTCAAAGTAGGCAATGCTATTTGCTTTCGAAGCAGACACACGTGACCTCCTATGAATGATGAGAGCGTTTGACTGGGCTGTTCAAACAACGCTGCGTGTCAACGCCCGGTGCTTGCGTCGGCGGTTACGTAAATTTCACGACAGGGGATCGAAATAAAGTTGGAAGGGAATAGTTTTACGTCATACGGCTCCTGGTATATCTCAGTATGACGTCACGGACGTCAAATTATTTGTATTTAAGCTTTTTTTTCGGAAAAAAAAAACTTATCGAAACTTGCTAGGTTATATAGTCTTTGCTTCCTTTCGAATACAATGCAGTGTTTCTTTGCCTGTAAACAGCTAATTAGACCCGACCAGACGCTGTCAAAATACATGGCGTCACGAGGAGATGATGTGGGGACTTAAGAATGACATCGCCACTCCCATTTTGTTCTTGCATCTCTTCTTGCTTATCAGACATGTCACAATAACGATGTCCGTCTTAATGCTTGAAGGAGTATAATTTATTTAAACGACTTGACCTAACGTTACTCTTTAGTGTCCTTTTAACCCCGTAACGTCGAGCATATCATTTTTTTATACTCCGAGTTTGATTTCTCAAAATGCTGCTTTGAGCGCGTTAAAGCTTCACGCAAGACCCATAGCAACGTTTTTGACATGCTGGAGCAGAGTTTAAATTGTGGATAGCTCAGCAAACCAATTACTAATGAGGTAATATTATAGTAATAATGTTTACTCAGACAAAATTTCATCGAATTTTTTAATACGGGTGTACTTTACGTGGCCAAACATGAACGTGATTAGGTTTCGTTTTTATTTTCCTTCCGATGCGATGGTGTTTCGACTTGGTGTGGTTAAGTGTTCGAATATCACAAGCTCCATATGCGAACGGGCTCCCTGTGTCTACTGTGGCTGCTGCTGAGCGCTCTGTGGTGGCGTTGGGAGGCGAAGAGTAGAGGCGCATCAAACGATACGTGGACTTCTTGCAGAACCAGTGCTGGCCAAGGAAGGCAGTCGGCAGCTTGAGCGTGGAACTAAAGAATTCCGACGTAGTCTGGTAGGAACGCAACTGAAATGACGGAACATTTTCAAACGAAAACAGACGCGCGCCTGTATCAACGCTTACTGACGCCCGATTCGTACAGCCAAGCTCTGTTGATGACCATGCGGGTTCCGAGAAGCGCGTTCACTGCTGTGCGTTCTAGCACGCAGGTGCCCAGTCAGGTGAACGGCGATGAGCTTCAAAAAATTCGCCGGGCCTCTTATGTTATCCCTAAGACGACTTGAAGGCGAAAGCCCAAGTGTCGATGCAGTAAAGACAGACACATTGCGTACATTTTTTGCTGAGTCATTCACTTTAATCACTTAGTCATCACCTTAATTCGCTGAGTCATCCCTCTTAATGTGCTCATACATCACCTTAATTCGCTTTGATTCCTCTTAATTCACTTTGTCATCCTTCTTAATTCACTTAATCATCCATCTTAATCTGCTTTGATTACCTTTAATTCTCTTTGATTACTCTTAATTCACATTGATTCCTCTTAATTTGCTTTGATTCCTTCAATTCGCTTTGTCATGGTTCTTAGTTCGCTTTGTCATCATTCTTAATTTGCTTAGTCGTCCACTCATGCCTAGTTACGCATGATTGGACAATTATAAATGCATGAAAATGAAAGCGAACGAAAATACATTTATGTATATATATTTTAGTCGTTTATTTGCTCGAGAGAGATATAGACTAAATAAAATGGCTAGGGTTAGTCTAGATACAGGTCTGGCATGCTACCACATTTTGATACGACCAGCGCAAAAACAGACACGGAACACAAAAAGAGGCGAAGAGGACTAGCGAGGACTATTCCTCGTCGCCTCTTTTTGTGTTCCGTGTCTGTTTTTGCACTAGCCGTATCAATATGAAATACCAACTAGACTGGTCTCACACCAGGCTATTACAGGCGTGCATGATTAGAAGAAGTATTTTTAACCATCGATTCAATTAATTTTTAATTCGTTTTGCCTTTCCCCTTCTCTATCTCTCTCTCTCTCTCTCGACCGTCGTGCGGTGTTTGTGCATGCTGCATATTATTAGTAAAAGGTGTCAACTGGCTACCAGATACACGCTAAAGCCTTCATACAGTACTTTCTGCGTTATCAAGTGAGCCTGTGGTGATGTGATCGCCTGACTGGGAGTGATGTTTTCGTAGCCACTGACGCGCTGCATACAGTCGAGCGATGACTTAGATTGAAGTGTTCAATTACTTACACACACAGAGAGAGTAAAAAGCGCAGCCTAAGACGATGTCCTCGTTAGACGGTGTATTTAAAAACTATGATAAATACGTATTCTATAGACACAGACAAAAAGAAATGATAGTGCGTTGCACGAATAGAGCGCAAAAGCACTGTTGCGCTTTTCTACAAGTGATTCATGATTTTACATTGTCAGCTTTCCTAGAAGTTATTCACATTTTTATCTTGCGGTATAAAGAACGAAACACAACTGTATTCTGTGTTTCACCCGTGAAGTGTTGAAACTATAACAATCACTGGCCGTGGAGGTTTTCCTCCGCCCAATGTTTTGAGAACCACCTCACGGCCCCGCGCCCTGCGTTTGAGTCACGTGGTATCTGGTATCACTCCTCTTTTCTTTCCTTCCGAAATACAGCCAATATATTGTTACAATGCTTTTCAGCATTCCCAAGGTGTATTGTTTCTTTTTAACTACGTCTTGTACATTTTATTTTTACCGGGCATCCAAGTTATACCCGGCAGAGAAACCACCTGGTCTCTTCCGTCATGAGGCTGCTTTCTCACAATACGACCGCTAATGTGGCAAAGCACGATTTACAGGAGCGCAAACAAAACGAAAATTGCGCCCGCTTCTGTCGCAGACATAACACACAAACGGTTCCCGGTGAGAGCTCCGCGAGCTCTGTCGGCTTAGGGTCTTGCTCTTCTTTCTGTAAGATAAAGACAAAGACGTAAGTCGATGAAGACAAAGAGAAAGTTGCGTGCGAAGGAAGGAAACGAAACGTCACGTTCCAAAATAATTTCTCGGATCCGGCGAGTGTTCTGTTGTCCGTGATAGTTAACGCACTGAATAATTAAAAAAAAGAGAGCGTGCGGGACAGCTTGGTTGGGCTCGCAGCTTCGCAACAGTGGCCCGAAGAGCGTCTCGAGTTCCGCGAGCCGTCGATGCAGCGCTCAACGAACCCGTGTCCGTGACAAATTTTGCATAACTCCGCGGAAGTCTTTGTATTTGCCGGACGAGGCGCCGCTCCGTCGTGCCCTTAAATCGAGATACATTCCGCGGCAGACATCGTGCTCCGCATAATTTCCGCGCAGGTTGCCGGGGGTCAGAAGCCATGAGAGCGGAAAATGGCCGGCTAAAAGGGCCATTGCCGGAGCTCGCCGGCGATCCGGGCTCCGGCCCAAGCAACGCGTGTCCCATTCCGGTCACGGCCGGGCTGGGGAGGTCCGGCGGAGTCGCTGACAAATCAGGCCTCGCTCGACCAGGTGGCGGGCAGCCGAGGCGCCGTCGCGATTTATGGCGCGAACGGGGACACAAACACAACTCCGTGACCACGCATGAGGTCCCTAATTAATTCAGCGCGGCTGCGCGCTGACAAATGGCCGCGGCGAGAAGGCGCTGCAGAGAAGCAGCGCCGCTATGCCCATCACGGAGCAGCGCAGAAGCAGAGGCAGCAAAGCAGCGGCGGGCGGCGGCGGCGGTTCGTACAAATCGAGTTAGGATGACGCTGGCGCCCTCTAACCTCCTTAGAGCCGAGCACCTGCGCGCTTCGCGCGCTCCTGCCGCAAAAACCGCGCCGGCCGACGGCGACGAAGAGAAGGACCACTCATTCAATTTGGCGCGGTGCAAAACGCCCGCAAAACGGGAGGGTTCCTTCCTACGGGGGGTTACAAGATCCTCGCCCGTGTCTTGAGGGCGCGCGGCTCGCATCAAAGCCAACTCCTGACTCGGTTAGGACACATTTGGCTCTTCGGCGCGCTCGCGTTCCGACCTGCCGTTCGCCGCCTACCGCCACGCGTTGTTCAGCGCCAACAGGCGCGCAGCGCTCTTCGCCAAATCTCGAAGGCGTGAACGTGTATCGGCCAAGAAGGGCGCTGTCTCTCCTCGGTTTCTTCTTCGCCTACACCTCGGTCTCACGTTCGCGCAGCTGATGGACAAGGCGCCGGTGCGAGGAAAGAAGCCGAATTTTGGGCTGCTTTTGAAGTTGCTGATGCGCTTGATCTCGTTGCCTCGCAGTAGGAGGGGTACTGAATTTGTAACGGTCTCGTAAAAAGAGACCAACGGTGGAAGGTGTAATGGAGCGAAAAGTTCATTATGGCGCGCGGGTCGAATCTTAATGTTCCATTTGTGAGGATACGTCAGACTACGCGACCCTGCGCCGTTTGCTCGAAATTTGTCGGCTGCTATTTCGTGCTTATCTTGAAGAAGGAAAAAAAGACAATGCGGTGAGCGAAAGTGTGTTGTCAAAAGATTTTTATTTAACAAAATATAGACATTCTAAAAACCGTAGCGGCCACCTACCCATACGTAACGGTTTGCATACTGCAGGGTACGAAGGTGGCTTATTTCTGAGGTTGGCTATTTAATGAGTGCCAAGTGAATGCCGTATAAGAGATAATTGTCGAACAGGAAAAATTGAAGGCGAAGTGGCATAGCCGGCTGGGGACACGTGCTTAAGGAACCACCCCGTGACGCTTGCATTAGGTTCTGGACCAGTCCTCTTGATTGTTCCATACTGAAATTGCGTTCGTTGACCAAACTGCAGAGATTAGAACGATGTGTGTGTGTATGTCCACAGCTATCTCCTGTAATGTTGTTCGAGAGCCACCACGGAGACATCTTGGTGTTTTTTTTTTCAAATGAAGCGATCAAAGACGCACGTAAAGCAGGGGAGTGGTGGGATTACGAAACGCTACCGTGGCGAGGTCGACGCCCAAGTTGCACCTACATTCGACTACACGGTGCTGAGAGAGCGCATACTATAGACAGATTTTAGTTTAAGACTGCATCCACGACAGTTGCATCGGATCGTCGCATTCAGCAGGAATGCTGCTAGTTCTAAATGATTGCAGCAGATCAAACGAGTTGGAATCTATATACAGTGAAGCTTTGTGCGAGTGCATAAAGAGTTAAAACGCGAGTACACGCACGCACGCACGCACGCACCCACCCACTTACACACACACACACACACACACACACACACACACACACACACACACACACACACACACACACACACACACACACACACACACACACACACACACACACACACACACACACACACACACACACACACACACACACACACACACACACACACACACACACACACACACACACACACACACACACACACACACACACACACACACACACACACACACACACACACACACACACACACTCCACGCGCCGCTGCCGCGGATGCGTGGAGGCGAGCGCCATCTGGTGTTGCTGCAAGGAACCCAGCGGCGCGCGTGCTCCACTGTGATTGGTTCGCCTATTCGGCAAGGGAACAGCCAGGCCGCAGGCACGGTCACGAAACCCGGCGATGTTCGCAAAGAAAAGCTTCGCTTTTAATAATACATTTAAGACGGGCTCCACGATCGTTGCGCCGGGAACACCTTAGAACGTTGCTAGTTCTCGGATTAAATAAGAGCGCTTATGTAGCGAGCAGCGCCTGCAGGTGAACTTGCGTGTCGGCTGCAGCGACCACGACACGAGCACGGAGCCTCGCCTAGAGGGCTGCGCTTTTGTAGAACACAAACGCGATAGAGTAGCCTTGAAGTGTTGCACGCTTCTCTGCAGGTCATGCGTGTTTTTCATCTTCGTTTACCTTACTCACTGTCTTTTGCAGCTCCGCAGTGGTAATGCGCCTCGCTACTGAACAAACACCGGGAGAGGATTTCCTTCTTTGCGAACCGTGTATACAAGACTCTCTCGAGCCGACGACAGCGTTCTAGCGTACAGCCCTCTGGTGCAATACGCCGAGCACACACACTCGCACTGATCAGTGTGCGCGCCTCTGGAGACCTGCGCTCGTGGATCTCAGCGAGCCACTCTCACTCGGCGCAGGTAAACAACGCAGTGCAGGCGGCGTGGGAAGAAAGCAGAGCTTCGAACCACGGCCGAGACTGTTGCTGCCGCCTCGCGGGCTCAGTGTCTTGATGTTTGCTGGTCGTCCCTTTCATTCCGGTGACGAAGAAGTCTCCGGCCTTGTATTCAAGAAGCAGTTGCCTCAAATTGCTGCAGTAAGTTCTGCGAAGACGGATGTTACTCTTTTATCCGAAGAAAAATTACCAACCATCGAAACATTCGCGGCATTTGCCACTATTTAAGGCGGCAGCAGGACTGTCATGTCAAAGTAGGGAAATGTGAACCTTTGTGAGAGTTATCGTGGCAAGAATGTTCTTTTCAAACGCACCAGCTGGTGGGTATACATTCTGCAGTTGCAAACTGCCCTAAACCAAAATTCTTATTACGCTTGGCTCGGGCATTTTCGTAAGTTAATTAAAAAAAACTATGCCTTCAAGGCAGTCCACTTCAAAATAATATATATATATATATATATATATATATATACAGGGTGTTTCAGCAAACACTTTCAAAATTTATTTAAGGTTGCCTGTGGCAGATAGCCCTATTCTAGTTCATGCGCCGGTCTACTCGAAGAGGCGGACATTACTTGCACAAGAAATTGAAATGCATAATCGAATAATTACCAAAAATTTACCAATTAGAATTTTAACTAATTACCTGATGGTCCCTATTGCAATTTACAAATTGTAGCCGTGGAGTTCGCAAGGCGGATCCACTTGGAATTAGTTCTCAGGATGACACCAGTTTCGAGATATTAATTCCCGAACTTTGCGGAGAAATGCATTGGCGTTCCAGTTAATTTTGTGCTTCAGTGCAAAAAGCGACGTTTTAACCTAACCTAACCTAACCTAACCTAACCTAACCTAACCTAACCTAACCTAACTGGAACGCCAATGCATTTATCCGCAAAGTTCGGGAATTAATACCTCGAAACTGGTGTCATCCCCAGAATTCATTCCAAGTGGATCCGCCTTACGAAGTCCACGGCTACAATTTGTAAATTGCAATATGGGCCATCAGGTAATTAGTTAAAAACTTAATTAGTGAATTTTTGTTAATTATTCAATTATGCGTTTCAATTTCTTGTGCAAGTAATGTCCGCCTCTTCGAGTAGACCAGCTCATTAACTAGAATTGTGCTATCTGCCACAGGCAGCCTTTAGGAATTTTTGAAAGTGCTCGCTGAAACACCCTGTATACATAACTGGGGCTGATTGCGAAACCGTGAGAATCCTCAGGTGTTGACACTCGCCGCCCGCCGCGGCGGAGAGCGCGGACAGATCGTGTTCGCTGTAGCCACGCCCCATCGGCCCCTGAGCCGCAGCCCCCCGCCACCCCCCCCCCCCCCCCCCCCCCCCCCCCCCCCCTCGTTCACGCAGCTGCGGCTCAGGGGCCGATGGGGCGTGGCTACAGCGAACACGATCTGTCCGCGCCGTTGGGTGGAGTGTCAACACCTAAGTATATTTCTTACACCGTGGTTTAGCCATAGTAAGGTGCTGGCTTAGGCTATGCGCTTAGGTTTTACACTAAAAACATCGCACTGAAAACAAGGGAAAATGAAGGCTACACAAGCTCTGACTGGAAACTGAAGTTGCAGCCTGCAAGAGGCTGAACAATGGCATACTTTACAGAGGTCGAGTTACTGTATATGCTCCCTACGCGAGCAGAGTTACTGCGATTCCTGCAGTAGAGTGCACTGCAATCTGTCATGCCGATAACGCAAGTGACGGGCACAGAACAGGAAGACGTTACGCGATTCACCCAGAGAATTAGTACACTCGCGCGAAAGCTGCCGCGTCTGTCAGACAAAATCAAACGCGCCGCGCAGATGGCGATGGCGCTAGAATTCACGAGGCCAAAAGGAGGAACGGCGTCGCGGTAGGTCAGCTTCTCTGCAGCAGTTCGGAGTTCTACGTGACCGCGCTTGGCGAATGGCAATGGAGCGGCACGTGGAAAACGGAGGCCCAAATCTGGCTCCCTGCGGGAGCCATATATAGTAAGTCTAGGTGCCACAACCAAAGTACTCCCTGTCTCAAACAGCGCCGCTTTGGAATGCCTACGCTCCAAGCAGAAGATAACGGCCAAGCTCGCGTTGTGGGCCGCGCTACTTTGAGGCATTAGTTCGGCCACTTCCTTTCACGCGGTGCGATGAACACCCGATTTTCGTCAGTCCTGGCCAAGAGCGACCTCCAGGCATGGGACGCATGGTGTTGAGAAACTCGGTCCTCCCCACAACTATGACTAGAAACGCGAAATGACAGCACTCAGTTTCTTTTCAATTTCTTCCTTTGCACGTATATAGCCGCCACCGACAACGATGCCACGCGGCGTCTCTCTCATAACCTGTCAAAACTAACACGTCAAGGATGACAAGGCCGCTTTTGACAAAGATAGGTGCACCTATCAAAACGTCGACCAGTCTGTCTGAGGCACCTTACCCCTGTTCATCCAACTTTTATCCCACAGTGTGTTTCCGTTTATCGACTCCCAAATCGACTTTAGTTGGTTTAAAATAATCTTTTCCAGGCCTTTTGAGAAGAGCGGGAGCACGCATTTGGAACGATAGTTTTTTTATGTCTAGCTTGTCTCCTTCTTTCTCTATCGCAGTAACTCCTGCGACTCTCATTTCCGATAGAAAGACAGCTTTACAAGTAAATGAACTAGATATAAATATTAACTAAAACGGAAGCAAATGAATTGATTACATTCTTCACAGGTTGTAATTGTTGCTCATCCGAGTCACAACTACTAGAAGCTCTCAGGTTGAAAAATGCCGGTCTCACTTGAGGGACATCCGTTGGCCGGAACAAAAAGCTACATGTTTGTTATAGGACGAAATCACGGCGATCGAATCAGTCGTTTAATGTCACGGAGTTTTTCCTGTTGGTTCACATCCTTTATGTAAAATTTTGTCGATTGACCTGGAACAGAATCGATCTGGAAAGACAGACCCGTGACAAACCTGGAAAGAGCACATCGCTACTTTCCAGCGCTTATCTTCCGAATGAAACTGTACATCTCCCCCGACACGCTAGCATAAATTGTGCACCTCTGCCACCCTGCAGGATAACCGAGTGATGATGATAATGATGTAGGAGGAGGAGGAGGAGGAGGACGACGACGACGACGACGACGACGACGACGACGACGACGACGACGACGTTTGTGTTGTTGCTTTTCATTAAAAAATGGCGCGACCCTATCGTGGAGGATAGGCGAAGACTCAAGGGGTAGTGCAAAGGTCTAGGTAGGCATGGCAACGAGGTGGCTGAGTGAAATATTGCTTGAAAGAACAGCGAATGCGACTTCGGAGGTAAACATCTGCGACGCTTCGGTATTATAGGTTTTGCATGTGCCTGCATTTATCGACAAAGTGTTCGTGAGAGCAGCAAGTGTGAGATGCTGTGTCATTCACTCGTTAAGTGCCATAGCAACACCTTGGCTTTCCGTTTAGCAATGCCTCTCCTCCTTTTTGTTCTCCTCTATTTCCCTCTTCTTTTAGCAATAGCTTTGTCAAATACGTCAGGCGTCTGCGCGTGTAGTTGACAGTTTCTGTATGAAAGCTTGCACCAGGTAACTTACATAAAACCCAAGGTGTATCTGACTACCACAGAATTGCCGTGTCCTTTGTGACCGCGTACAATCACAAATAATAAGCCGATATTGCTGTTATTAAAACAAAATTATTTGTCCGAGACGGATTCCTGCATCCATCGTGCGCTATTGGGTGCCGACGTTGTCGCGTGGGCACAGTAAACACGCACATATGCTCCAATTAGTACGCGCTAACACAATGACTGCGCCACTTTCTGCTAATCGACATGACGAAATGGCCAGCAGAACTGCAGTGGACTGAAGGCGGCGTCGCTTGAGCATTAACATTCCGCGATTGAGAGGATATACTGTCGCGCGTCTCTTAATTTCGAAAATAGATCTCCAGTTGCTTTTAGATACGCCTAGCTTTGCTAAAGTGCACAAATGTAACTATATTCGTGATAGCGGGGATGCGCGAGTTTTCCCTCACCTTTAAAGGAAAATTGCTCCTCTCACAGACTAAATTTCAACGCACGCGCGTTGTGCACAGAGGCAGCGCCTGCCTTCGAATTCTCATTTCATGTGGTCAAGAACGGAAAGGCAAACACCGGTAGGTAATACGTGTGTTTTGTCCCCATTGTGGAGACATATAGAGAGGCTATATGCGTGGGAGGTAGCGCGCTATAGAATCGCCGTAAGTAGGGTGAAAGAAGAAAAGGTGGAACCCACTCGGACGGCTATAGGCGACTCGATAAGAAGCTTAGAAATATCACTTTCCGGACGAAATGCAGAGTGGCGCGCGCTTTCACAGCACTCCGCCGTTTACTCAGTATCTTATTCCTCTTCTTCACCGGCCCTCGCGAACAGCGTCGTCACTCGTCAACGTTTCTCGCGGCGGCGGCGGGGCACTTGAGCGAGCATTGCGCCTCTTTTGTTGTTGTTGCATTTTTTCACACTAGATCCGTCGGCGGCGCCCGGCTCGGCAGGCCGCCTCTTATATATACCTTGTGCCACCATGCACTTTCCAATCTCGCGGGATAACATTTGCATGAGAGCGCGCGCGCGCACTCTTTCTATCTTTGCGAGTGTCTCTCTCTCTCTCTCTCTCTGCGACTTCCTCTCTCACTCTCTGACCGGAGCCAGCGCGTGCTAAAACCAGCGGCGAGCTTGTCGCCGAGCTTTTCGATTGGTTTCGAGTGCCGTCGGCGCGCGACGCGTCTCGACGGAGACAGCGACGCACGGGCGGGCTCGAAGAGCGCGCGCCAACGCAACTCTCTTGAGGCGCCGGCGGCGGCTGCTACTGCTGCTGCTGCTGCGGTGGCATCATCGCAAAGGGGCCCGGCTCGCATGGCTGCGCACTCGCGGCTTTGCCTTCAGGCGGCAGGGGTTATTCGCAATCCGTCGATGCCCGGCTCATTCAACGGAGTCCGAGCCGTGTGTTGACACTGTCCGGGAGCAAATATTAATTCCCCGGCTCGAGTGTATAGAAAAGCGGCGGCGGCGGCGTCTCTCTCGCGTGTTCGCGGATGAACGAGAACAGCGCCGGGAGAGTTTGGGGAGTGTGGCGGTGCGACCGTGTTCGTCACGCGGGACCGTGTTCTTTGCTTCTTGTCGTCGTCGTCGTCGTCGTCGCTATAGCTTGTGTGGTCGGGACGCTGCTCGGGGAACGATAAGCGGATCGGGGCTCGGGGCGCCGTGTCCGAGACCGGTGTCGGGGCCCCGGCCCGACCCCCTTGTTCATATCGCGCCCGAGCGCGGCGCCATCAATAACTGCCGCCGATAAGCCGCTAATTAGCTCCGGATGGAAGCGCGCCGCGGCCGCTCCGTTCGTTTCTTTCTTCTTTCTTTGTTCTTCCCCCATTTTTTTAACGCGGGCTCTTTGCCCCGCCCACTAACTTTCCCTGTTGTTTTTTATTCTTTGCGTGTACCTGAACACGAACGTACGACGACGCAACGGGGCGCTGTGGAAGTATTGAGAATGAAGCCGAGAGAAGAGACGTTGAAAGCTAGAGCAGCGCTTGGCCACTGCACCGAAGTTCGGGCAGAACGTACACACTTGTTTCAAGAGCGACATTTATTTTCATGATAGTGGTGGTGGTATTGGTGGAGGTGCAGAAGCTCTTCGTAAACTTCTTACTGCAGTTTAGCTGAAGCTACAGTTCATCTTAAGCCCAACCTTTTCCATCGCTTGTTGGCTCTCGTTGACTGCGTGTCCGAAAGAAAATTGTTTAAATGCATGACTACCGCGAGACCAGACAGTACACGACCGGGATATCTGGGTCTGTGAACTTCGCGCTATTTGCAAAGCTGGTGCGAGTACGCACCGCAGCACCTGTGAATTGGGCTACAGGAAGGCTGATGCAGGCGTGCGCAAACTGAATGACATGGTTAGCACCCCTGCGGCAGCGTGTAAACGGTATTTTGCATAAAGTTGCGCGTATCATGGCTTTTATTCACAAAAGGACTTCGTACGTCGAAGCAAGAAGGAACCAGTCGATTCTGATAGCGAACATACCATTGGCGATGGTAGTCAGCCAATGACTAACGGTTCTTATTTACGAGAAACCATAAAGTAAGCTGAAAAAAAAAAGTTGTCGCAGTTTCACCTGAAAGGTGAAGCATCAATTGCGATAGCAAATTTGAAGACAGCTATACGGAGTAATGATAGCAGCTTTATCAGCTGTATAAACTTGGACATGCAGCAGCACCGGCAACACGCAGAACTGTTGTCGACGCCGTTGGCGTTTTGCCCGCGTTCGCTCAAAATGCTTGCGGCGTTGGTGACTGTTGCCGGAGCCTCTGATATAAATAGGCACTTGGTGCCGCAGCTAAACGTCGCCTCCCTTCCCTCCCCCTCCCCCCCACGGCCTTTCGTGCGTCGGAAGAAGGCACGTTTGCTCTACATATATGGTGATTGTAGAGGAGGAAAGAGACGCCTACTTCTGCAGCCCTTAAGGGAGCACGGCGCAGAACGCGCGTTTGTTCTCCGCCGTGCGTTCACTCCCCGTGAAAGCGCGCGTCCCTCGCGCTCTTTCACTCGCACATACAGCGTTCGGCGCGCGGCGACGATTTCATCTCCATTGACGTCATACGGAACCTCACGGCGACGGCGACGGCGACGCCGACTGGCAGAAATCTGCTTTTGAGTGTCCATATAATTGCTATCGCAATAAAAAACAATTCGTCGGCCCTTCCACTCCGTGAAGATGGTTAACCAGCGAAGCTGAAGCGTGCGGCCCCGGTGTGTATCACTGGGTTAATCCCGATGGTTCATTAAAGTATTTATCAATTATTGGTTACGTTTTTATGTTTCCTAATGAGGTTACACACACGTTCGGCAGCGACGGAGAGAACGAAGTCATTGGCGGTATGCTCGCAGTCCGCCGTTGTCGCTTGCGCTCGATGTATCGAGTTTGCTCGGCGGCGGGGTTAGCAGCATTCGCCCGCCATTGCCACTTGCGATTCTTCGAAATTAAGTTGCTTCAAAATGAAATCTGTCCGTCACGTAAGACAATGAATGGCTCATACCCCCTTAAGCAATGGCTCATGCACCCGTAACCACCCGTAACCCCATTACGACGACAGAAGAAAAGTGAAATTCTACGCTGGAATGATGAGAGGCGACGCAGCCAGCTGTGGAAGAACACGACGACGAACGCGGCAGCAGTGCCACGAGCGCGTGCCAAGCACGAGCACGAGCCAGCTTCTGGAAGAAGACGACGACACTCGAGTCAATGCTGATGATGATAATTTTTCTGTGGACAGGCGATTTCGCCTAGCCATATAAAGCTTCGCTTTAAAACAAAATAAACAAGGACATAAAGACAAATACACACCACAGGGCGGGAGCTGGAACAGCGCTCGTCTTGTTGCGCTTGTTTGAAGCTTCGTCGTTGTTTATTTACGCTGTTTCGGCTTACATTTTTTAAGGTGTACTGAGGCCTCAGTGACCGGTTTATACTATTTTAGCTGTGGTCGCTTTTATGTAGAGCCTATATACAGGCCTCTCCATTAATCAGAGGTTAATTGAGCATAAACGATTGTCGTGGTGGAACACCGTCTGACCTTTCGGTGCTATATCGCGAACGCAAGTGTACTGTAATATTTGCAGACAGTGCAGATATAGGATTAAAGAAGTCGGCCTTATTGTCCAGACTTGGTATATCATTATAGCGGTAGCAGGTGCATAAGTCGTCCTTCGATTGTGTTGCATAAAGCGGAATTGTCATGCCTAAACCTTATCTGTCACGAGTGTCCACGCGTGTTCATGAATGATGGGTCGGCGCTGCCTTAACCTTGACCTTTGAAGTAGATGGGTTTCGTGTTTTCCTTCTGTTGCACAACTGTACCCCCTTTCAGTTGATAGTGCAGCGTTTCTGTTTTCCTTGTCGTTCTAGTTGTGTCGGGACTTTTTCGCACGCCTGTCTTTCGTACCATGCACGAATCCCTACCAACTTGCTCAATATTTTGTCTTTCGAAACAAAACTCTTCACGTCCGCCATTACAAGTGATACCTGTTAGATATTTAAGCATAATTTGTAGGGTTTTACAGGTGTCCAGACTACGATACGATGAGGCACTGCCGTAGTGGGGGACTCCGGTTTAATTTTGACCCCCTGGGGTTAGTCAACATGCACCTAATTGTAAGTACACGAGCTTTTTTTTTTTTTTTGCATTTTGCCCCTATGGAACTGCAGCCGCCGCGGCCGAGGTCGACCCCGCGACCTCGAGCTCAGCAACACAATGACACAGCCTCTGGTCTACCGCGTCGGGTAAATGATACGTGTTGTTGGAAAGTCACCCTCCTCGGTCTGCTGCATTTTTTTTTTCACAAAGCTCTTTTATGTCGGCTGTACCAGGTGGTATAAATACCACTTAGTTCGTCAAAAACATTTGCATTACCTGAAACAGCCTCCAGGTGCCATTTTTCATGCCTTCAACGCGCGCTGGCATAGCGCGCGGAGTAGTGCAGTTTTTCAAAAGGGATTTCCTGTTCGTATATCGCAGTACTAATAAATATTGGTCCCTTTGTGGCAGTTAGAATCTCATTGCGCCGTATGCTTTGACTACTTGACTACCACTGCTGAAGAGTACTTATGCTTTTCGGGCACGTTGGCGCGACATATTGCAAGTTTAAGCAGCGCAAAAAGACACGGACAGAGATACAGGTGGACTATCAAGAGAAGCGCTGGTCCGGTGTGTGTCTTTGGCCTCATATTGTCGCGCTGTTCAAACTTGCGAAAACCACTGCAGAGTCTAATCTGTCGCAGCCATTAGACGTCAAGCAACCGACCGCATAGCCGGCAACGCTGACGTATATACTCTTCGACATCCTTGCCTTTTCTTTATTTCGCGGTGACGCTTCCCACAGCACCAAGCGCAAACACTGCCGTTGCATAAACTGCCATTTGCGTACCTACACGCATCCCCGAAGCGGTGGCCAAGAGGGCAGCTGGCAGGTCGCTCTCCCGGCATTACGACAGAATCACTGAACTCGGATAAATTGTATCGCGCCCCTGCAGTTACAACTGCAACGTATCGCGCGCTATGCGCGTCTTCTTCGTATAGAGGGTGAGCTGGGAAGTGAATACGACGCTCCTTTTGTATAAACGGACTCTCTCCGCGGTGCGGCCGTGCAGCCGTAAGCGGCGCTGTAAATCCCGCGTGCCCCTCGGTACACGGGTTCGCACGGCTGCCGCATAATGCGGCGATCGGGGGAAAGTGCTCCACACTCGAAACGCGGGGCCTCTGGATGCGGCCTTGTTGCGAGGCGGCCGTGCGGCCGCAAATGCGGGATGCATAAGTGATACTGCCGTCTTTGGCGAGTATGCTGCCGAGGACGACCGCGCGTGTGATCTGTGCCGTCGGTTTGTATGGAGCGCGCGCGCTTTGCTTTCGCGAGTGAATATATTCCTGAAAGGCCTCTGACTTCACCCTGAAAGGCCACAGCCTGCCTTTTGTTTTTCTTCGCGAAGGATTCTTCTGTTGCTGGAGAGCGGAGAAGGGTTTCTATCTGTTAATTTTTTTTTGTGCGGCCTTGAAACCGCGCACGATAGTAAACGGAACGTAGCTAAATTGCTTATAAGTAGTGTAATACCACTGACGCAATTTCGGCAAAGCTGCGGTGCTGGCAATTGTCAAATATTCTTATCAGCCGCCTTTAAATATATCGCGTAAGCGGCAGACGTGCGCATCTGGTGGTTTACGGATATGACGTAAATTCCAGCGTGTCGCCTCCGAGATTTTTTCATCGCATAGCGGCCAGTCATAGGCAGTGCCTAGAGTGTACTAGATTCCATAGTACACTCTAGCAGTGCCTAATCTCGGAGGCTATGCCGAGGATTCGAGCGTTCTGGGTCGTGCGTCACTTCCGGCGAGCAGTAATGGGCTATAAAAACTTTAAAAGACAACAAAAAATTTCGTTGTTGTTGGCTTTTAATGGGATTCTTCAGAACGCAGTGCGGGCCACCCGGTCGCCTCGGTGGTTCAGCTGCCGAGCACGTCATCGCGGTTTTGATTCCCGGCTGCATATCCGATGAAGGCAGAATGCAAAAATCCTTGACTGCCGAGTCCGACCACCGAACATCAGCCACCGATCACCACGATAACGGGCGAAGCAGGCAAAAAATTATATTCGCTTCAAGAAATTTGTCCTGGTGCTATGTTTGAACCTGGGACCATAAAGCCTTTCCGAGGCGGTCGCTCTACTATCTCGGCTAACCCTGCGGCTAGCAGGTCGCAGAGCGAAGCCAAATTTATCGTCTCAAAGCGCAGAAACACTGAATACGGCAAATCTTGGTCTGTTGAAATCCACAGTGTGGAGGAAGTTTCATTAAGGAGAAAAAATTGTCATCTACCGCAGATGTCATACTATAACCACACCGGGTCCCTCAAGCTACAACTGGAGCTACAATTCAATCAGGTGTGGTCGAGGGCAGTCGAAGAACTCCTTCGTCGCCGTGAGGTGCCACCTGAGCTATGCGCAGGATCGACCGCGCCGCGTTTATAAAGTAATGCCGAGTGCGTCTAGTAAAGCCGAGTCACGCTGCTGAATTTTCTCGTTATTCGCGCATGCACTATTTGGAACGCATTTGACACATTTGCAATATTTTATTGCGATAGCAATTGTATTCACACTCGAGGCGACCACCGAGTCGTCGTGCTGTTGCAAGTTATGTTTCTCTGACCTCATTCATCGTGCTTGATCGAGCGAAATGCAACAACGCAACCCTAACACATAACTGCTGTAATTGAGCCAATCGCGATTTCCTGCCATTTTTGTTCCCCCTCTCGTGCTTTTCCTCTCCCCCATTTCTTGGTGATTGCTGTTTGCTTGCGCGATTGCTTTCCGCCTTCCTCGCGAATGTGGTTATATTGAGATTTTGCCAATCAACGAAAGCAGTTGGCAATCAGTGCCCGTGTGGAGGCGTTTCCTTTTGTCTTCGATGCAGTCTCTAGCGCTGTTTTTCTTTCTCAATACGCTTAAGCAACTCGCTCAACTTCAAGTTTTGCTAAACGCGACCTCTACATCTACCATAATTTACGTCCTGTGGGCGTCCCTGACGTTATAGTAAGGAAGCAGGCAAACAGATGAACAAGCAACGCATTGAAGGAGACTTACTTGTGTCGCAACTCTCTTGCCTCCTCATTCAAACACGTGGAGAACGTCACAGTGCTCTCATTAGTGAAGAGCCGAGGCTTATCCTGTCAGCTGCTTCTAATTTATCTACCGAGTCGCTGTGTCTAATGAGTTCCGTCCACTCCGCCCCATCATTTACGAGCTGAGGCTTTTGCCATAAATAGCAGTTCCGAGGCACAGTCTTGATGCCGCGTCTTTGGCCGACCCCGTTTTTCGGTGCCAGTTTTGACAAAACCTGATGCATTTAAGGGGGAAAAAAAAACGGGAGACACGAGCTTTTTATTCAAACGAACAGAGGTTAATTGCCGTGGTACTCGTATTTGCTCACATTTTACTCTGCCAGAGACGGGAAAATGCGAGAGAAATGCCCTAAACGAAGCGGGGCATAACAAATTAAAAGAATAATATTAATTAACAAAAAACGGGCACAATTTGTAATCTGGATTCGACTGCCGCACTGGTGACATTTCAAGGGATACAAATTCCGAGTACGAATGACAGGGCTTTGAGAAGTTACGCTATAAGAATTATGGGATCTAACGCGCCGAGACAGCACAGTTAGGAGGTACGCCATAGTGGGGGGCACCCGGATTAATTTCGATCTCCTGGGGTTATTTAACGTTTTAACCCCAAATCACGGTGGACGAGCGTTTTTGCATGCTCTTCCCGTCAAATTGCGGAGCAACAGTCGGGATTCGAACCAGCGACCTCGTCCTTAACCCCCTAAACACAGAAGCCACCGAGTCGCAGCGGCGGGTAACATTGAAAGCAAGTCGAATGAATGTATGATGAACAAACCAGAAGACGAGGGCTTGACACTGCTTCGAAAACAGTGTCATGATGTATACCAAATATGCGCCATGGACTCAAAGTGCCTCGGTTGAGTGTTTTCACATCTTGTAGCGAGTCCTTTCTTCGCTGAATGGCATTGCAGTCAGTAGAATGGTTTATGTCGACTCTGTTGAGCCGTTCTCGGGATCTCTTCGGTGTCGGAACGCCCCCGCGACCGTCGCCAATTTTATTATTTCTTTGAGAGAGGGTTGAGGAACAGGTTCGTTTGCAAACGAGAACAAATGTTTGCAGAGTTCTGAATTGTATTGCCAAACCTTGTATTCTAGGTGAAAAATAGCATATTCAACAGCGACACAGGTGAGACTTGCGCGCTAAAAAGAGAGATATACGCCCATCATTGTCACTCTTCTTGCATTTGAATAAAAAATAGAGAGAACAAAGTAAATTTTTTTTTACTGACATCTTGGCGGGAAGCCAGGGGTTAAGCGTTAATCTTCGTAGCGTCGAACAGGGTGAAAAAGAAAGCTATTGATTTTCCGTGACTTGATGTGAGGGAAACAATGTGTATCGACAATACATCAACGTGTTTTCTCAATCCATATTTGCCTTTTGTTTCTTTAGCAAGTATTCACCGCGGCGAGCTCATGGCGCAAGCGGACACGGCCTGTTAGCTCCACCTTTGTCACCCATGAAAGGGAAACCGAGCCCGTGGGCGGGAACATAGAGACGCTCGTTTTGAGAGCTATCCCCATTATTTCTACGATTCCGCGTCTCGGCTCGACTGTATACGTTCCGACGTGTTGCATCACGGGGCTCGGTTGCATTGCATCCCTGTCGCAATGGCATTGTATCGACGCCCCTGTCGCAATCGTTGTTGGGTCTCGCCCAGGCATCGAATAGCCGCTCCGGATAACAACCGGCGATTGGTGACACGACAACGGCTTGAGGTCAATACAGCGTTTCCGCCACCGATCCCTTGTCTGAACTGGTCTGACGCCGGTGGCGCATTGCGTCCTTTATAGTAATTTAGATCGCTCGCTAATGGCGGCGCGATCTCCGTAACCATCTGAGCAGCGCGAAAGGAGCGAACAGCCATAGCTTTGTTGCGCGTGCCTGCACATACTGCGGCGTCGGTTGTGTTGCGTGCGTCGGGGCCTTTTGAACGTAAATAATGGCCAGGAGTTCCGCGCCGAACACTTCGTACAAACGATTAGAAGTTTTGAGCGGCGCCGAAGAAAATTTGCGGACACGCTAAGTGTGCCTGGAGGTTTGACTGCGCAAGAGCTTGAGTGTTGATTTCAATTTTAACGCAGCGTGAATTAGGACGCAGAAATTAAATATTTCATTAGTCTGCAACCTGTGTTTTTCTGTTTTTTTTATTTCCTTCCCCCTCTCTCTCTTTTTGCGGGAACTTCGCTGGTGTGGTCAGCTCCGCCTTCAGTTTTCTTTCAATTCCTTATAATGAACGCCTCCTTTTGTGAAGATCGTTCGTGCAATTACTTATCTTAGGGACGTTACTCTCTGCAAGCCTTCAAGCTCGAATACTGCGAACTTAGATCGAAAACGTCGAATAAGCTCACCTTGTTTCTGAAAGTTTTCTCGAATTCAGCACCCTCGAACGATTAGTAAAACTTCAGCGGCAGCGCGTGCGGAATCTACATTAGCACTAATGGACGCATAGCAAGCAGCAAGAGCAGTTCATGGTACGATTCTAAATAAAACAGATTAATTACAAGTAATCCAGACTGAGTCCAGTTTTCTTGTAGATATAGCTCCTGTCTCAAAGGCGCGCTATTCGCCTCCGCATATGTACAGTAGCTAAACTATTTCAGTGGTATCTCGACGACTTAAAAGCTTATATCTGCTGCTAACGCCCTCGCATATGAAACGAACGCAATGACTTGGATGCCGTCACTTCCCTCGATTTGAACTGATTTATCCTACGATATTGGAAATGTCGGTAATTTTCGTCGCCGGATTTTCCATAACATTTGATCGTTTAATGAATATATACAGAAATGGCATGGAGAAATCGGCAAATAGAATTTGGCAGCGACACTTACGCGTGGAAATGCGAAAACATAATAGTCCCTTTGGTGAAACCTTTACTCAACCAGATGGGATGCGACGTGACGTACGCAATCACGCACGCACTAGGCACCCCTTTAGTCAGCTAGAAGTGTGGAGCCGCCATGGCGTCGGGGAAGCGGGCTAGCCTCGCACCCCGTCGGCCCGGGTTCGATTCCCTCCTAGTCCGAAATGAACCAAATTATCTTTTCAATGTCATTATTGACTTTGTTTACAGGAACCTATATATATATACCTGAGAAGTTTGACGTCAATCCGAGCATGTTTGACCTGTTTTTTGCTCTTCGCGCCGTCGGCAATTTTTGGTACCATCGCTCGGTCACGAAAGCATTACATTACTTGCCCCATGGTGCATGTAACGGTGCATATAATGCGAAAGCATTACGTGCACCATGTCGAAATGCACCATGTTTTAATGCTTTCGCATTAAAAACATGCGCACTGACAGACACACAGTCACTTCAGTTTCGACAGGGTTCTGGTTTCAAATCCTCTGGCGCATTTCTGCTGTATTACGGTGCGTAGACGTCTGTTTCTATCGCTTAAAAATATGCTAGCTCTTGCATACAACAGTGTAATGCGTATTTATTGCCATGATGCTAGCCCGTGATTTTGATGACACAAAGAGGGGTTTCATGCCTAACTTATTAGTAGTTGCATCGGGCAGCTGCTGTGTAAAGAACGACCGCTGACCTACAGCTATGACACTCGTTTGTCACCCGTTTTGAGGTTTGTTGCAGTACCCTTAAGAAACCAAAGAAAGTTCTACTGACTGTTTTTTTTTCAGGGCAAATGTCTGATATTCCAGTTCCTGAAGTTCTCAATATTCACCCTCCTCCCCTCCCTTTCCAACTCCTTCCCGTAAAAGACATGCTTATTCCTGATTGGGCGTACTCCAATCAGGGTGTACGAGAAATATCGAAAGTTGAGTAAAATACGGTGACAACCAGCTTTTCTCTCATGAATGGGTTGCTATCCCTCCATTCAATTTCGGAGCGTAGCAGGAATAAACACACAAACACGGAAGAGCCTGAGCCGTTACGTGTAGTTTTAATTTTTCCTATAATTTCCACCAATACACGGTTGATCGCAATGCAGCCAACGACATGACAAATCATAAACGCATGTTTTTACACCTCGCGTTTGTACACGTGTCTTGCGGTGTTCGATATTTGATACAGGCGATTTAAATTGTGCAGTCCTTTAAGATATTACAATTCAAGAGCCAGTAAGAACAATCACGCGAGTAACAGTGCAAGCACGTGAAAACTGCAACAACTTCTGCGTGACCAGTTGGCTGCTTCTGTCTTCTTTATTTTTTTTATTTGCGTGCCACATGGACACACAATGACAGCAGGAAGCTTACCACACAACAATCAACAAAAGAAATATGCAGGTCATTATTTCAGAGAGGCTCAGTTGGTGTCGAAAAATATAGGGAGAACGCACAGTCAGCTTCACAGAGAATGTATGAAGCTGCTTCTTTCCACGATGCACACACTATTTTATTTGCCCTCACAATAGAGTTGAGGAGAGAAACAATAGTAAATGCATCAACGGTTTCAATATAGCTCATAGCGGTTAACACAGGTGAGACCATCTTAAATCAGAATAAGCACAATGGAGAGGGTATTTATCAGTGTGCTTGATCTGAGCTTCCCCATGCGATGCGCTGTGTACTTTGAAAGGGAAAACGAAATGCGCTTACATGTGAGATCCATCGACAAGATTGTATAATTTTCGTGCTCGCGTTTGAAATGTCTTGCGTATGTTTCGCTTCCCACGTTAGCATACGCACGAGGTGACATTATTCCTATTAGCATGGCATTGCTGATCGGCAATCATTGGTTTCCTTCTTGGATGAAGACACCGTCAGTGAGATGGCGTTCCTTCAGAAGAAACTCATTTGGAACACTGATATGCCTTGAGGGGACAGTGATCTCTCGAAAAAAGAAATGAAGAATTATGTCTAAGTGTTACGTTTCAGGTTTTGCAGAACATAAGAGGATAGAGAAGTTAAAAAAAAGTGTGTGTCGCACGTACCATTGTTCACTTGAGTCAACTTGTGAATGGAACTTGGCACTATACATCTACGCGCAAGGTAGTTCCCATTCGAGGGTCAGGTAGATTCACACTCGTCACAGCTGAGGTCGAGCTAATGCGAAAGGGCTAGCATTGGTTAAGCGATTTCTTTCGGTAAATCGTGAACCGCAGTAAGGAGAGTGCGTGGCCATTACACCTAATCGAAACGGTTAAGTTTCATAGAATAAATACTCATAGGAAATTTGCCGCAGGTATCTGCGACAGCCGCCAATACAGCGGTCGAATCCGCTCGAGAGTAGTGTATAACACTTGAGCTTTTCCTAACCTTACAATGACTTGACTTGGGAATTGCGCGCGGCTCCTTACACCAGCCATATTGAAGCTAACTTATCATCGCAGATTAGTTAGATGGCGATTACTAGATTCAGGCACGGTTACTCCCATTCAACTTTTCTTGGAGATCTTCACTTTCTTGTAGATCTGACTTAACGAATTTACCCTCTCGAGCGTTTGCGGCTGAATTTTGCCAAGAAGCAGCGTCAAGGGCTTACATAAAAATTCGTCTTGAATTCGTTGCGATTAGTTCTACACGACTCACTTAGTTCTGAGCATTAAATATTTAGCTGTTGTAGAGGCGGTAGGTTGCGAAGCAAACGAACCACTATAGTCATCCTCAAACAAAAATTGAAGGAGCCATAAAACGCTTCTGCGAGCAAGTCTATGATCAAATCGAGTGGTGTCTGCGTACTTCCCGTCATTTTCAGAGTGGTTTAAACACTTGCGTCACCCGCCTGCCTCTTAGTGATCATTGCACGGCGCCTCATGTACAAATCTGAGACTCTAGACATCCTGTTCAGCCGTAGACTCATCATGGCTGCCCTCGGTGGTGGCATTCCAATAGGGGTGGGAGAAAAAAAAACACTCGTATGCTTAGATTTAGTTACACGTCAAGGAATACCTAGCGGTAAAAGTCTATCTGGTGCCCTGCGAAATGGCCTCACTTAAGTCCAGTGTGGCTTTGGGACAATACAAACAAGTAAATAAATACCGTCTGCTCGGCCAGGCTGGCCGTTCGGCACGATTACTATACAAATGTTCGAGCCTTATTTTGGTATTTTCGAAATATGCGAACCCCCCGTATCAAATCCGCTCTCACCAAATACTACTCGAACTCCAATACTCCGATCTCACTCCGGGAGAAGCTGGGTCGCTTCACCTCATAGCACGAAGATAAATGCTTTACCCGCTTCTTGTCTGTAGCATGCCTACGGAGTGCCGGAAGATGAGTGATACTGGGCGTCGAGTGGGTTCACAAGAAGGCAAAATCAACAACATTCACCCTCGCAGTCACAGTAGACAGCTTGGAGTAGGAGTCTCAAACTCACATTGGGCGCCAGGCCGCATACATAACATCTTTGTAGGCCTCTCTGTGGTGCTTCGACGGGGAGCGCGGGCTTAGGGCTCCGGAAGCGCTACAGAACCGCTGAGAGACCTAGAACCTGTAGCGTTCGTCCGGGGTGATGGCCGTCACACTTTTCATACATACTGTGCGCAAATCAAAATCGGCAAGCGCTCCTTTCAAAATCAATGTGGTCCTGAAGGATAAAGCGTGAGAAGTGGGCCCTGTTTTTGTTTTCTTGAAGCCAGTCTCTAGATGACGAAACTCTGAGTGAATGTTCTGTCTATTTCGCGTTTTAAAACTTAGTATAACCACTGAGCGCTGACGCAGCTTGCTCCTCGAGTGTTTGATCGGCCTTGCATGTGACCGCTGTTCTCATGTGTCCCTGCTGTCCGAGTCACCCGCTGCCACGCAGCGCAGTTTGTACAGCTGCTGCGTTGAACTGACAGAACAGGGGTGCCCTACCCTATAGTTACGGAGAGCTAGCGACCTGTATGAGAAAATGTAAAGAAGCATCTAATGGCCGTTGACGAAACTTCGACATCAGGAACAAGAGAAAATGGATATTTTGACATTTGTTACTTCAATTTACACAAAGTGCTCAAAACCGAACACACGAAATGCTGTGCATGAATTTCATACGAATGAACTGACCGCCGCTAACGCAGCTCGCTTCGGCTGTGACAGAAAGACGAACCTTTTTGGTAATATAAGAAGACGACGAGAGAGAGAGAGAGAGAGAGAGAGACAGAGCACAGGCACATGATCACAGTCGGTCACGAGCACCGCACGTGATCACAGCACAGGATCACGAGGCACGCAATGAACAGTACTTAAGGCTAAAGCCGTTTATGCAGGTTTGTCGCACTTAAGGATTATAGCAGCGTTTTCGTCGCCCGCTCTCCTGTCCCTCATTGCAGAGTAGCAAACCGGATTTTCTATTCCGGTTAACCGCACTGATCTTCTCCTTTCTTTTGTCTATCTCTCTTTTCTCCTCATATGAATCAATTAATAATAATAATAATATTAACACTGGTAGCGTTAACGGCGTCTGCTCTTTGCGCGGTTCTGCCGGCATATTCATCAGAAAAATATAGAAGCTTTCAAACTGGGTGACAACTGATTAAGAAAGCGTCGCCTTTGTGTTTGACAGTCAATGATGTTGTTGACTCGAGAGTTGAAGAAGTCGAAACGTTCGCCACTTTTGTACTACATACTACACGAAAGAGATCGACATTGTCACTTTTTCGACGCTATCGTCGAGTCGTTCAAGGACACCACGTACAACTTGGGCGTGCACTTGAGCGATCGGCATAGCAGGGTGGGTTTGCAGAAAATGCACTGCCTCCACCAAGCGAAGTTTAGCCGCTGATGCGTATTTGTGGCATGATTCTTGACGCAGCAAAACGACACTATGATCAAGACCATTGATAATCATCTTGGTCTTCATCATCATTAAATCCAGCGTAATTAAATCGGATACAGGACGAACATCTCTGCCAGAGATCTCTGACTGTCTGTGTCTTGCCTCAACCGTGCGCACTCACGGTATTGAATTGTCATATCTCATCGATCCATCAGTTGTCCCATGTACACGCTGTCCGGGAGATAAGGCGACAACGTTGAGACGGTCTCTGTCATTGCGATGCCAAATAAGCGAGCTCAGCAACACATATACTGAAGGCTCCGTGCGAAGGACCCCCACCTATGGATGCGCGGTTAAAGATCAGAACCTGCTGATGGGATAGTCTTCGCTATAAACGGGTGTTATCTCGCCTCCAATCATAGCGACGCAACTAGCGTAACAATATCTCACGTTCATGTGAGTCAAGGAGAGCTTCCGCTTTGGTTGCTTTCAACGGAAGCAAACGAAACACATTCTAATTATCCGAAGCATACTAATTACCTTGACGACAAAGCACGAGAAATCATTCGAAGCAGCACTTGTATAGTTCCGTGTTTGGGGCAGTTTCGGTCAAACAAACTTGGTTTACACGAGGGCACGCTGTATCGTCAGCTTGGTGTTGCTTTCCTGGAGCACCCTCGGGTACAGGTCACGGCGGCGGGTCTGTCAGCGTTGCGCAGAGAGCGTAATCTCTGAAGGAATCTCGACGCCGGCGTTTCCTTCTATAGACTCCGACGTGGTGCTCCATCTGTCGATCACTGTCCGCCCACGGCTGCTATCGGCTGAGGAGATCCAGGTTCGCTGCAACGTCAGGAATAGACAAGACTTTGACGCCTCCGCTGCCCGCTTTGGGCCAGTGCACTTTCTCTTCAATGCAAATTTCTTAAACTGAGCGCGAAGCGTTGTTGATCAAGGAAGACGCGAAGAAAAAGATATAAATAATAACTCAAGGCGGCGTTATCTTGTTACTTAGTTTTAGTGTAGGCGTGGAAGACTGGCGCACGCTGGAGTAAATCTCGTTCTCAAGTGGAGAAGATTGCATAGCGGGCTCTCTGGCAAATACAGTTGCGAAAATTTACAAGAGACCCCATATTTTCGAAGCTCGAACGTTTACTTTACCAAAATTTGAAAACATCAGACGTTTGTTGGGTCGCCTACGCCAGATTTACTACTGGCATACGAGCAATGATCGAATGTCACGTGCTTCCGAGATTTTTTAGACATGATGTCGCGACAGCGTATCCTTCTTTATTGTGCTATAGTTCTACGCTTACAGGAAATATGTTCAGCGAGGAGAACTGAAAGTTCAAAACAGCCAGCCATTTGCACCTTAATGGAAGCGTACACTCATCCTGAAACTGCATTACTTTTCGTATTGATATAAAATATTGATTTCTTTTTGAATTTTAATACCTTACTTCTGCATCATAGTTTTTTAAATAAGACGAAGTAAAAAAGAAGAGCGGAGGCGCAACGAGTTGCTCAGGCAGTAAGTGGTGCCTCCGAATCTCTCATATTGAAACGCATCTTTTATGAATCGTCCTTCGTTTCGCAAGAGTAGACGTGACGCACTCTCAATTTCGGATTGTTCTTTCGACGTAAACCGCGAAACACACTCATCGCAACGGTGGGAAGGAAATAGACAGAAACGTACCTTGGTAAAACTTATTGACCTGCATTCCAGGGCAGTCCTGATGGGGGAGAAGGCAAAAAAAAAAAGCAAAGCATGAGGGTTTGGAAGCGGGAAATAGCCAGAGCCTATAAGTATTTACAAAAAAGAAAGGAACGGAGCATTCTAAATACAATGATTACAACGCGTTTATTTAGAAATGATGGACGTTTAGAAATGATTGACGTTTAGCTTTGTCCTGCTAATTGGAAGGGATTGGGTCTGTACAGAACATACGAAGAAGAAAAATGGCAAGTGGCCACTTTCGAATGCAGTTATCTGACTGCAAAGCACTAAGATACACGCAATTCGAGAACGCATGCATAAAAGAATATGAAAATGATGCAAGAAGAAGACAGTAGTAATTAAAATGGATGTCTGAAAATAGGAAGTAAAGGGCTTCAAGTGGAAGAAAACGAAGAAAGAAAAGTACACAATAATTTATAACGATTTAGGCAACAGAAGCTAAGTTGAGGTTCATGTCGCCGCGTGCGTTTTCAAGGTGGCGGCTGTGAATGAGCCGCCCTACGTGTTGATCACCACTAATGAAACATGGAGATATAAAGGAAGACGTATGTGAAGTGCAAATGCGCGTAATGGGTGTCTCACTCGAGAGAAAAGTAAATAAAAAATAAAACACTTTTTTACAGTTCTGAGGCCATGCTCAGATTTTGCTAATAAATATAGTTCGAAGTTCACTCGCGCTGTAGGTGTAGGTAGGCGGCAACACTCATGTCGATTGTGCGGTCGTAATGGCGGTCACATGGTGCACGTCCTGTAACACCGCGAAGTTTCTCGAGCAAGCATTGTGTGCCACGAAGATTAGTGGATAGCCGGACTCACATCGCTCCTTATATCAATGTTGGTGCGCACGACGCGGCCGTGGAGTGGCTGCGTGGGCCTGAAGTTGTTTCCGAGCGGCGCCTTCGGGTGGAACGCGTCGCCCTGCATCAGCTTCCGCGTGGCGAACAGCTGCGCTCCATTGAGAGAGAGAGAGAGAGAGAGAAGGTGGGGGGCGCACAGTGAAGAATCATGTTCAGCGCTCGGTCACATATCAATAAGACACACACCAATGAAGAAGATTTTAATCGGGTACTCCTATGTATAATTTGCGAGCCAACTTGTCCTCACTACAAAAATAAGAAGACCGAAACACAGCAACACAGCTACACAAGGACATATTGACAGGATGAACGCAGTCGTTTTGTCAATGTGTCCTTGCATGTCTTTTTTCGTGCAGACATTTACGCTAATATGCATCAACTGGCCCACCAAGATGTTCTTGTGGAATATTCCAATCTAAGTATACACTGGAAAGAATAAATTATTTTGCTCGGCCTCCAGGAAACAAACTTGATAATTTTTGCGGCGTAGAACAGGGAAGATGTAATGTACAGGACATTTTAGCAAATTTTGTATTTCTGTCTTCAGTTTACGAGAAATACCAATATTATGAGAGAAAAAAAAAACACAGCAGCAAGACGTTGCAATAAAAGTTGATAACACAGTAAAGAGAGAGAGAGAGAAAACAGAGTAGAAAAAGCATGGCAGTTAGCCAGAATAAATGTCTGGCTAAGTCAAGTACTCTGTTCAAGGCGGCGAAAAAAATAGATATACAAAAAAACAAAAACAAAAAAACCACTAATTTTTGAACAGGACTTTTGTCGAGCTCTCTAAAATATAGCGCAACAGTTTCACACGATCTGTATACAACTATTTCACGTGATCTGCAAACTAATACATTATTAGTTGGCCTGTTTAACGTTACCAGGTTACACAGTGAACTGTTGAAGTCACTGCTCACAAGTTTGCCGCGAAGGGCCTCTGTATACGACTGGCCACGCTCGAGCATTTCGGCTAAGGCGCCGCATGAGGCCCGATTGTCTTATTCGTGGCAAGAGAGTCATCGAGGGAAACATACTTGGGAAAGCGAAGCGCTAAAAGAGCACCGACAGGCGTATGTATACCTGTTGGCGCGTCATGTAGAGCGGCCGGTTCATCAGGATCCATGTGACCGTCTCCTCGCAGCCGGGCGTCGTGCTCGAACCCTCGTAAGTCATGTAACTGTCCGTGTCAGGAAGCAGGTCGCGGATAGACACCGACTTCACGGCCACCTGGGACCCTGCGAATGCCAATCGCACGATCACTTCTTTTTTTCCAGAAAGTTGGGATTTGAAGCCCAAATATAAGGTTCCCGCAAGTATGTATGCACGAGAACAACGCACGCTTGTAAAACAAATGTGCTCCTCAACGGAGGGCTCTCTCAATACTCTCAGTTATGCACTGGTTGTCATGCAGTGACAATGACGTGTTTGCGGTAACATTCTCAAACTTCGCCGCACCACCACTTAAGCCGCTGCCGTTCTCGGCTGCCTTTTAATTAGTGTCCCTGTGCATCATCCCACGTGTACTCAGTACTCACTCTCTCCCTCTTTCCCCGTTTCTATTCCCCATTTCTCTTACCCCTAGTGTAGCGTAGCAAACCAGACGCGCGTCTGGTTGACCTCCCTGCCTTTCCTCTCCTTGATCTCTCTCTCTCTCTCTCTCTCTTTTAATTCCTTTGACACATATGTTTCGTTCTATAACAGACCACTTGCTGTCTGCTCTATGAATTACACGAGCTGCTCACCTTCGTTTCTTCGTAATCCGTTTCGTAATCAGAACTGGTTCTGGCACGTCAAACCCCAGAAAGAAGAATATATCGGTAAGCTGTCGATCATGACTCTATAGGGTACCTGCTATAGACCAGAATTTGCAGCGCTCGCAGATGGCAAAAATATTTTGTCAGAGACTGTGGAAACTGTTGGAACTACAGTGCAGTCGGAACGAATGGTCGACATAGCACTCGGCCTGTTCATATCGCATACTTGCAGCCAGAGTTCACTCGACGTGGCCTCGATGTCAGCTGCTCCTTCATCAAATCCACGGCCCCAGCGCTGGCCACGAAGCTAGATGGCGCCTGGGGTCGATATTGAGTGTGCTTGCTCTAAACTCTGGCGCGAGAGTAAAATAATTTCGATCTGCACGCACTCAACCTGTTTTTTTATTAGTCGACAAGTCTTCTTCCCGCGGTCCGGGTCTCTTGCGACTGCTTTACCTGGATATACGTGCGTACTCCTGCAGAGTTTCAAGAGGTCGACTAGCAATCCCGAACTGTGTTGCTTAACGTTACATTACATTAGTACTTGATGGGTTTAGGTGAACGCTGAAGGATGCCCATAACGTTAAAGCTTATCTGGATTCCTCCATCACGGCATCTCTCATAGGCTACTGCGCAGTTTTGGGGCATATAGCTCACTTCATTCAAATGAACTTTTGGGCGTCTAATTAGCATTACTGAATGCTTGTTCTGTCGACGCAGAATGCACACGAAAGCTTATAATTTAGGGATTAGGTATCGGTTTAGAGATGTTTGCAGCAAAGTATGTAGAGAAGCAGGAGAAAAAAAACCGCCGATGGCTACAAAACATTAGCGTTTGCTCTTCCAGCTCCGTAGGTGTGTTCACGTTTTCGTCCCGCTCGTGTAGCCTACGCTCGTCACTCGCTGCCAAACTTTTCCTGGAAACACGAGCACGTACACGCTCGTACGAAGTAGGATAAACGCAACATCATTAAAGGCCGGGTACGTATTAGTCCAGATGGCAGTAGACTTCGTGTCTAAGCGCAGCTTTAGTAGCCGAGTCTGAGCAGGAACCTATTACCTCCGCAAGTGCATCAGAAGATCAAGACCATAAGCTCGGAAGCTGCCTTATCTCACTCGCCCATTTTCGTTCATGTGATTCGCCTTTTTTTCGCGCAACGGAACTCTGAAAGGTCAGCGCTATGTCCACTGGCAAACTTGCTCGCGACTTGCACCCCTTCCACATCTCCTCATAGACGAAAAGGAGTCCACTCTCAGAAGCACTCGACACTCACGTGCGTTCTCTTAATTGGGACAGCACCGCCGCTGCAGGAGAGACTTTGGTGCAGCGCGAGCCTCACGCGAAGCATCCATCTCTTTGCGTTCCTCCGAGACGAGCTATATCTGCTGGAGGTCGGAGAGCCTGAATCTTTATGGTAAAAGGCGAGAAACGAGGATCAAGAAATGCAAAAAAAAAAAAAAACGGAAAGCAAGAAAAACGTAGCAAGAAGGCATCTAACGAGCATCTGACGAGACGAAAAAAAAAAAATAGAAAGATCGTCGTGGCTTCCCATCGTCCCGATGAAGGGACCTACCCGCCTCTCTGCTCGTGGCGCTACTGCTGCTGCCGCCGCCGCCGCCACCACCACCGCTAGCATATCCGGCTGCCGTCCACTCTCATCGAGAGGCGCTCGGTTCCCGAAAGGCATCCCGCGCGACCGATTAGGAGGAGGCCTCATTAGCTGCCGATGGATCGGAGCCCAATTACGAGGATTGCCCATCGCCGCTGGAAGAAGCATCTCGCCCGCTCAACACGTGGTTCGCCGCGCCCCACCGACCGAACGCCGGGCAGCGTGGAGGGAAGAGGGGGTGGGAGAGAGAGAGAGAGTTGCATTCCCTACACTTCGGCATAGCGTTTGCTGAGCAGGCGCCGTCTCATTGGCGACGAACCTACGGCACCGCTAATACTCAATGCCGGTGGTGCCAGCAGATGCGGCAAGAGACGTGAGGTTCTGCGTCAAAAAAAAAAAAAAAAAGTGTGTATGTGCGTGTTGGGGAGAGGGGGGTGGGAAGCGCATTCCGTTTACGCAACGGGAACGTGATGCAGGAACGTCGGGCAACTGAGATTACGCCTTCTTCTGAGCTGCACGGAAAAACCGATGCGGAGCGCGCTCTCGATGTGACTCGCGAACCACAGTTTAATTAGGCGTTATTATGCCCCGAGAAAGTGTTTTCTTATTCTTCACTAGGACAAGACCCGGTTCTCCGGCCTGGTAGCCGTTTTCGCCCAGTTGGGTAAGAACCAACAGCAATTAATGTGTCGTAAGACAACGAGGAAGCCACGCGGCAGCGTCGCCTACCGATCACCGATGGTGTGCTCCGTAAATCACTCGATTTGGCGACAGACAACTACACAGTTCGTGCGTCTAAACTCGTAACGATTGGTTAGTATAGGAAGCAACCAGCGCCCTGTGTCCTCTCTGTTCCGCACTTCCGGTTGCACTGCTATTCAATTAAGGCTGTGTGGGTGGGTCAACCGGTTGACCCAATGGGTGGGTCAACCGAATTTATAATAAAAAAATAAAATTTCACAATTTCTGTACACTTGCCGTGAGTGGACTCAACCACCGTGCGTAGAAGCAGTCTTCTTACTTTTGATCAGTAAAACCGCGGTATTTTGCCGAGATGAAGCCACAGTGACCGTATGCTCTTCAATTATAGACCGGGGGGCCCGAATTCACAAAGCGTCTCATTCATAAGAACTTTTGCCCATCGACCAGCCGCCTTCGTTAACATTATGTTAAGTTTCAGGATTGACGGAAAATCTCTCTTACGAACAGAAATAGCGTAAGAGCTTTTTTTTTTTTTTTGAATACGGGTCAAGATTATTTCCCTCTCGCACACGTGCAAGAGCAAGCACACTGTATAATTTCGACCCTTTTCGCTATTTGTCGGCGCTGCAGCCCGCGCTAGGGCTGCGGCTTTGACGAAGGGACAGCTGACGACAAAACCGTGTCCAGCGAACACTGGCGGCAAGCATGCGATGAGAACATACTGACACGTTATTGCGGTCATTCTTTCTGCCAGTTCCCGCAGCCACCGGCAAGAGGTCGCTGCAACGCAAACCGTGCTCGTCGATTGAAACGCGATACTCGGACCGCATGGCGGCCGGCGTTTTCCGCGGCTCGAGTGATTGCCGAGGGGCCCCGACTGCAGTCACAATACACCACATTGGTTCTCGCTTTCATGTTATACAAATATATATCAGTTCGGTTTCCCTAGCGCCCACTGGTGGCGCAACGAAGTACCGGCAGCCACGCATTCTGTGTATCGCGTTTCAATCGCTGAGCGTTGTACAGTACATGTGCTGGAAATTCTGGTATGTATATACGGGGCTCTGTGCCAAAAATACGATACGTTTTCTTGCTCATGGGACTCTCACAAAATTAACTTCCAGTGAAACCGGTGACAGAAGTCTTGTCCTTGTTTCTAAACTAGATCTCTTACCAACTACGGGGGATTGGCCAAGAAGCGGACGGTTTTGCATGTGTTTTCGTTAAGATTGTAACCAAAATAAAACTTTTCATTTCAGAGCGTGGAAGAAAAATAATTGTAGAAATGAACGAAAAGCCACCAAGAATTTAGATATAAAATAATTTAACATAATGAAATAAAATAATAGAAACTATTGATCTTAAAAATTTAACGAGCTAATCGTGTTTTTCGTCCATAAGTCTGTGCCTCTGTTTACTATCATCGTTGTCGTGTACCCCTCACCTTTGAAGGCCAGGTGCAGCAGTTGGCTGGTGAGGAGCCGAAGTTCTACGTTGGCGGAGTCTCGTAGCTGCAAACGGAAGAACAAGAGGAAGAGAGATACAGGTGAGAGAGAGAGAAACAACTTTATTTAAATTAAGACCGTGCTTGGTCATATCAGCCGCTTTCCTGGAAAAGTGAATACTAAAAAAGAAAAGGAAAGCGAAACATAAGGCTGACGTGATGAGAGCCATAGAATTTCATACAAAAAATATTAGAGGGAAATCTGGCGCTGGTGCTTGCTTGCTTGCTTGCTTGACTGATTGATTGATTGTGTCTACGTGCGTATGGCCTGCGCTCATCTGGCATGGCAATGATTGGCAGCACATGGATTTGCCTAAATTACGTTCTTTCGAATGAGTTTGTTCATTCTTACATAAACGGTTTTGAAGCTCACATTCCATCGCCGAATCTTTGTACGGCAACAATTAGTTTCATTGAGCGCCTGACTTCTACCATTCAATTGTCAGAACATTAACACAAAAAGTTTCTTTTTCGACTATAAGAAATAACTACAAATGGTGATCTTTACGTAGTAAACATAACCTAGATTTAGCTAAGCGTACGCTAAAATGTATCGTAATTTATTTACACGCTGAAAATGAGTCAAATCAAAGTAAATAATTTGTGCGCGTAAAACATTTAAATGCCATAAGAAATGTGGTGAAGCTAGAAAGCAACATAATTGAACCACAGGAAACAACAAAAGAAGCTGCAATGTGATTTCGCAATGAATTCATGCTGCAATACCAGATTTTCTGTTAGGGTCAGTCATGTGAAAATATATATGAGCGAACTACGGGTAATCATTTAACACACACACACACACACACACACACACACACACACACACACACACACACACACACACACACACGCACACGCACGCGCACAGCCACGCGCACACACACACACACACACACACACACACACACACACACACACACACACACGCGCGCGCACACGCACACGCACACGCACACACACACACACACACACGCGCACACGCACGCACGCACGCACACACACACACACGCACGCCCGCACGCACACACACACAAATGCCTGTGCGCAAACACAAGTCAATTACGACTTTACACCACGGCCTTCGTAAGAACACAAATTAGAAATGCAACCAACGACATGCTGAAGCGCAATGGCTTTTCCCGAAACCCGACTATCAATGACAGTGAATTAAGCACGTACTTGTTGCTTGGCCCCAATATGACTGTGAACAGCAGGCATTGAGCCCTGCATTAGCACCAATCAACAACGGGCCGTTTTGCGAATAAGATGCTGTCACTGGTCATGAATTTCTTAGTGCTGTCCTAGTAGTGGACCCTCAAGACCCTGCGGCTTGTACACAGTACCCTGTGTGCAGGGTCTTTTATGTATTGTAAATAAAGATTTAAATAAATAAATAAATAAATAAATAAATAAATAAATAAATAAATAAATAAATAAATAAATAAATAAATAAATAAATAAATAAATAAATAAATAAATAAATAAATAAATAAATAAATAAATAAATATCAGTCCAGACAATGGCGAGCTGTGCTTGCCGTTTGCGCATACGTCGATCTGTCCATTAGAACTCCTTTCTCGAAGTCACATTCTGAACCTCATATATGCTATAGAAAGATGCTTCATTGCAGAGAAATCTTTCGATCTTTTGTTGTTATTATGCGTATAAAATACATAGCAGTGAGCGCCTGTCCTGTACTGTGTATTCCGACTCATTCTATTTTGCGCTCCTCCTTACTTAGCCAAATACGTATAAGCTCGCCCATCAATGCGCACCGCTGACAATCTTCCACTGCACCGAGTGAAGGAGACTTTGAGGCAATGTATAGACAAATATTTCGGTTGAATCAACGATGTATCAAAAGTGTGACGCTACTAGGTTCCACTTCTATCCTGTGAAGCGACGCTACCTGTACTGGTGGCACACACACCGAAATAATTTCCTCACTCAGCATTTACCGGCCGTCACGTACCAGTAAAAGTAAAGCAAAAATGCGTCTGTGCTCAAAAAATGGCTCATCGAATCAGTCACGCAGAGCAGTTTGTAAGTTGCTGCTTGCACCACACACGCCTTGTCGACAATTTATTGAGCCGAATGTCTGTCGTTTGAGTGACCGCTAGGCGTATACCATGTTTACCATTATCATCGCAACCTAATCATTAGCTAGAAAGCATGATGTGCTATGTATAAATTGAATCGTGTGTCACGGCTGTTGCCATTATCAGAGTGTGTAGTTTTACACTGCAAAACTTTCATGATCCTTTTTTCTTCCCTTTGAAACTGTGTGCTCGCTACGTCTCGGATAGAAAGTTCAGTCATTTGACGACGTTTTCCCACTTCTCCCTTTATCGTACAGGTCAAGCATAGTTTCTTCTTTCAAGACGATGAAAGAAACATCTGGATGTTTGTTACGATGAATCACGCGACAAACAGCCTTTAGAATTGCTGCCGGATTGGTCATTATCAATGTGTTTCCATTTCCCTGTTTGTCAAATTGTTTTGCTTATGTTTTTTTTTTATTCGTCGTTCTCTAGGCTCTACCACTGCTCCTTTCGTAGAAAAGTACAAGCATCGCGAGAAGATTGCAGCTTATTTACTTGACAAACAACCCCGGTAACTCAACGGAAACTTCTTGACCTGGTGAGTAATACGACATCTTGCTATTTTTTTTTTTTACTTTGTAAATAACGTTGCAGAGCAGATGATTCTACGAAGTAATAAGGCGACTCGGTTAAAAAAAAAACTGTTTTCATCCAGTATTGCACCAGATGAAACAACAGTACTCGCGGGTAACGTAGAGACAACCTCAGTAATTAAGCGTAACTATGAACAACTACAGACAGTTCCTTCTTTTCTCTCCTCTGTAAACAGAATGAAAGGACTGCCACGTTCTTTAGTGCCAGTTCGATCGGGCTCTGACCAAAAGTGGTGGCTGTGCGTATTTCTCGATTATTTCTGGCAATTGTGCGCAGTTCGATAAATACGTTACACCAATGAAGCAGTAATTATACTGAATACTATTTACGAGGTATATTTACAAGAGCCGTTACAGCGCTGACCAGAATAGCTGCGTGTTCGAGCACGGGCCAGTTGATCGTCTTCTTCGGAGCGACCGTGTTCGCCGTTCAAGAGACGCCCAACGCATGTAGCAATATGAAAATGGAGAAGTTTTGCCGCTTTGTGGTAGCGACGTGTGCTCCTTTTCACTTAATAATGAGGAAAAGTTAATTGAAACAGCACTCAATGGCTGGAACGAGGGAGGATGAGCGGTCAACCGCGTTCGATCAAACGCGTCTCTCACGCGAGCGCGATGACGACGCTGCGGGAACGTCATTTGTTCCCCGTTTTACCTTTTAGAGTTCTTCATTCGTTCCTCCAGTTATCGATCTGTTCAAATCACCTGTTTGTTGGCCTATCCCCCAGCAGTGGGTGCGTGCCACGTTTTGAAGTATCATCATCACCTTTACAACAACAACAACAACAACAACAACAACAACAACAACAACAACAACAACAACAACAACAACAACAACAACAACAACAACAACAACAACAACAACAACAACAACAACAACAACAATAATAATAATAATAATAATAATAATTAACAAGCTCTTCGTATGCATTGCAATCAATACATATATAATTATATGTATGTTCTATCACAAAACGAAAATTTTCCGTGCAAGATAGCGCCCCATAAATGATCTAATTAGAGAACCGTTGAACCAATTTGAATGATTTGAATTGAGCTTGAATTGACTCGATTTGAATTGAGCTTACTCTCGATGCATTTACGAGAGAAAGCCCAATCCTGCCGACTCTAGGCAGCAGAACTGTTATGTCGGGTCTAAATCTGTTTGACAAGAATAATGAAAATTTGGTAATTAAAAAAAATTGAAGAACAACGTTTACAAATCCGCAACTCTGCACCAACAACGGATATTGCAGTTCTGTAAACTCCATTTATTGGAGCATCTGACGCTGTAGAATTTCTTATGTGGGTACACGTGCTTACGTGAAAATGTTGCAACGTTTACAATGGTTTTGCAAAAATCATACTACCAAATTATATTAGTTGAGAGTGGTGTATATATACAGTTATATACTTGAGAGTGGTGTATAATCTTATAATACATTTATTTTGCTCGTTTTAGACGTCACAATAGGTTCAGCTCAGATAACTGTGATGTTCTTTATTTGTTGCCGGGTCAAAAAGTCTATAAAAAAAAGGGGGGGGGGGGCGGATGCGCGCACGTGGCAACATTAAAGTATCACTGATCGAAATTTTCAGAGGATGGGGTAATAGGGTAGAAAAGGTGAGAATGACGAAGGGTGCTGCGCGTGCTGACAGACACGACAGCAAGGTACCTAACCTAACCTAACCTAACCTAACCTAATCTAACCTGAGGAACAATAACAGCAATAACAATGAACGAAGCTCATTATCCTGTGTGGGTTGCGGAAAAGTGCAGAATGAAAGAGGTAAGAATGGTTCATATGCCGAGCGTCCAGCTTTCGGCGAGACATGGTCATTGTATGGCTTGCGACCACAAGCCTTGTCACCAGGCTGACAAGCGTGTGCGTCAGCTGTCAATGACGACTACCTCCGATTTTCATGACGTGTAGATACGAATCGTAAACAAACCCCACGCCAGGAAGCCACGCAATTTGGCGCGCACTTTGAAATGCTCACCTTAAGGGAGGATATAATTGCTGATCTTTTTTTCTCTCTTTTTGCGCTTTTAATTAAGAAATTCTGGCAAGGCACTGTAGTTAACTGTCAATAGCTATCTTTTTTTTTATAGCGATAGCATGCCTTTTTGCATTAAAATATTTACAAATATAGATACACGCGGGATTCCCGGAGGACGTCCAGCAGGGTCCGGTGGTGGCGCCCCTTGATCCAACTACCTACATCCGGTGGCCGATCTGGGGGTGGTCCACATCGAAGCAGGTACTTCTGCCGGAGGGCGTGTAGAGAGCGGCAAGTCCAGAGGAGGTGCCCAATGTCCCCCTCGCAGACATGAGCGGGACAGAAGGGGCAGGAGTCAGCGACACGGTACTGTGCCCGCCACGACCAGGTTACCGCAGGGTTATACGGGCTACACGGAGGCGTAACCTTCGTAACAAGACCTCTTCCCAGCGTGATAAGTCACCAGGGATGTCGGTGCCACACGATGGGAGAAGTGCTCGCGCGGCGCGCCGAAGGTTTTCTTTTTCTGCGAGGAGCCTCGTCTCCGGAGAGGTGGGGGCCGATTGAAGGGAACGAGGAGTTTCGTTGCGACTTGCTTCATCTACCAAGGCTTGTGTGGGACGTGCATTTCGACGTATCCAATGTACACGTATTGTAACGGAGAAGTGCTCAAGTATGTCCTGAATCTCCTGTGCCAACACGTCGAAATTCAGAACACGCAGTAGATTAAAGATGACAGCTGAGGAATCAGTGATGACGTCAATGTGCCTAATAGACCGCCAAAGGAGCGGACAAATGACGGATATTGCGTCTCGAATGGCCAAGAGCTCCGCCTGTGTCGACGGCCAGGCAGGGTAGCAAGCGTACGAGCAGGTTGTTATTTCTGTCAATATTTCCGGACAAGCGATAGCCGTGGTGACGTGATCCTCGCTCACACTAGCTATCTGATAAAGCGGGCAAAAAAAAAAAAAGAAAACAAGCGGGATACAAGATTTTTGTGTCCCTAGCCCTTTATTGTTGCGTAATTCAATAATGTTTGCCAAATAATTGTTCTCGATAAATTATTTGCATTCTGCAAGCAGTAGATAATTATTTGTTTTTATATTACAACCAACTTCGTCAACTTCGGTAGAATCAATGACGAGCAAAATCATTTATTCGTTCGCACGTATATATACATATTGGATCTCCTGTGGTAAAGTGTTCTCTTAAGGAAAAAAGTAACAGCGTAGCTTGCACTGGAGGCGCAATGCTGAAGAGACAGCGGGGATGATGGGCACCGAACTAGTCCTGACTTTTGGGCTAGGCTAAGCACTACCAAGCCAATCCCAGCATTTTCCGAAATTTATTGATTATTGATTGATTATTGATTAGCTATCGATTGGCTATCGCAAGGTATTGGCCACGTATTTGGGCTAGGCTAAGCCCTACGAAGTCATCCCCAGCATTTTCCGGAATTTTCCGGATTAGCTATAGCGAATAGCGATAGCCATCGATGGCTATCGATTGGTTATCGATGACTGACTAAGCTTAAGTAGTGCCAACCATGCTTAGCTAGAGAGATAGAGAGAGAGAGAGAATAAACTTAATGCAAAAGAGCACGCGAGCGTAGGTAGCTCCTCCGCTCTGCAGTGGGCAGTCCCCTCAGTCCAGGAGTCCAGTGGCCTTAGCTGCCCTTCTCGCTCGGTTGACCAGGTTGAGCTGGTCCGTCGAGTCGGAGCTGGACAGCGCTGCCTCCCATTGCCGTGTGGTGGGGTGTGTTATGGGTGTGAGCTGTGGTGTGTTTGCGCAAGCCCATACCATGTGGTAAAGCGTTGCGCATTGATCGCAGTGTGGGCATTTATAGGAATACAGCGAATGGTGTATGGCGTGGTAGAAACTCAAATGTGGATATGTGTTTGTTTGGAGTTTTCGCCATATTACGGCTTCCTCTCACGTCAGAGCAGAAGAATGCTTAGATAGACTTAGCCAGGCTCAGCTTCGCTAGTTCACAGGGGTGTGTGCCATTGCGCTTGGACCCTTTCTGCACTACCGTCAGGATCGACCCACATTTTACAGCGTAAGCTGTTACGGGCTCATTCCAATAGCCGTTTCGGTTCGCGATGATGCCGCCGCCGGCGTTTGGCGGCGAAACCGCTATCGCCGGAAATGCGAAAAAAAAAGTACCCGCTCTCCGCCGGGATCGAACCCAGGCCCACTGCGTGGGAGTCAGATACTTTCGATACTTTCGATACTTTCGATACTTTACCACTGAGCCACGCAATTGATTATTAATTAGCTATCGACACAGCGTATAGCAAGCGCTTGCTATCAGGCAGAAGAAAAATACCATTTATAGGCAGGCGCGCAGACGACCCGAGCCTTCGCCAGTATGGTGGCGCCATCTAGTTAACGTGCCTGGAACCACCGCGTGTGACGAGATGCGATTCAGACGCGATGCGATTCAGACGAGGCGCGCAATCAACGCTATCCCGATGTTAGATTTGCGCCACGTATTCTGGGTACCTCTTCGGCACACGTTATGGCGTCTCCTCGCAAGGTACGAACCGCTGCTGAAGAAGCGAATCGTAGAGATACGTGTGCGGCTACAACCGGCATCATTGGGCTCAGCAGACTGCTGTGCAGAGATCATTACAAACCGCAGCTAGCCGTCGACGCCGACGCCGGGCGGACAGTTCAGATCGTTCTCGTCAAAATCGAGGGGAAGACACTTTGCCGCGAAAACCTTGTTGTGCGTGGTGCCGAAATTGGAGCTACTCTTGCGCCGCTCAACCAGCTTACGCTGTGACTGTGCTGCGTGTGCCGCGCACGCCTGTGACTTTTTGGATTCAGCAGACACATTACGCCCGGCTTAAACAGCTCCGCTGTTAAAAATTGTACAGAAAACTACAATCGCAGCTTAAAAAAAGTGTCCCGCGAAAATTTTGAGAGTACACTAGAACGGGGGATACTGAATTTGACTGATAAGGCTTACAGTGCGAAAGCTAGGCATGAGACCACTCGAGACAGCGCAGTGGAGGTCTCTGGATTAACATTTACTTTCTCAGCGTATGGCATGGCTGCCTGGCTGCTGGGTCAGTCGCTATTTCGCCGGATATATTTGGTGATATATATACAAAGGTTAGGTACATGAAAGTACCCGTATGACTAAGCATGCGAATCTTTATTGTCCTTAACGAAAAAAAGTAAATTCCAATATAAACCTGTATATATAATATCGGCTCCCACGCTTTATCAAAAAAAAAAAAAAATTGCCCGCCAATCCACCCTGTGAAGGTGGTTGGAAAGCGAAGCTTTTTACGCCACCCTCACGGTGACTGCGGCGCACTTGATATTTCACACACTACAACGTAACTTTAACCACGGCCTTTATTATTATTTACTTCACAACAATGTTCACTACTGCTTTATGATCGGTGTGATATACACTACTAGACTACCCCATAGTGGGGAAAATGAACCGAAGCAGTTACTAGGCTGGAAGGGTTTCGAATGACGTCAACCCTCTTTCAAGCAGCTGCATAAGCTTTGCAACAGCTGCAATCTAATCTTACGGACCGCGCCGAGCCTGTTTCCGTTGTTTGCCCGCAGCCCTTATCATCCATCATGTTGGCTCATCACTTTGAAGCTTGTTTTTGTGGGTTTTTTTTTGCGAAAACGAGTGCTTAGTTGTACGCTGAATGCCTGAATTCAAGTAAGCTATACTGCTATACCTGCAATTGTTAGCGGTTCGTCGGGATCGTTTTTTGCTTACAACGACGGACACGACAGAACCCTTGGCTGGTAGAGGTACAAAGCTTCGCTTAAAAAAAAAAAAAAAACGCCGATCTGGGAATGGTATGGTGAATTATATTTAACGTATACTCTTTGATTTCTTTTGTTTGATTTAGCCACTCAGTATGTGCCACTGAATGTGTGCCCGTTTGTTTGGCCAATCCACCAGAATGGGCACATCTCACTACTATTACCATAAAAGTTATCAAACCAAACCAAACCAATCCTAACCAGTCTTTGTATATCATCAAATAGGCATCACCAATCACTGAGGCTTCGCTTACCCGCCGTATTGCCGTAGTGTCTACGGCGTTGCGCTACTAAGCCCGAGGTCGCGGGATCGAATCTCGGCCGCGGCGGCCGCATTTCGATGGGGGACGAAAAGCAAGAACGCCCGTGTTCCGTACATTATGTGCACGTTAAAGAACCCCGGGTGGTCAAAATTAATCTGGAGTCCCGTGCCTCATAGTCAAATCGTGGTTTTCGCACGTAAAGCCCCGGAATATATGTAAGGCTTCGCTTCACATACAAACTTCCAACATGTGCGTTGGATTTGCATAATTAAAAAATTATGTGCACCCAAACCTTCGTACACGATCGTTTTCGTTTTCCGAACCTATCGATATGCGCCCACCGCGGGAATCGAACGCCCGATTGCGTGCTCGTTGCACAACGACATTGCCACTGAGCCACGTGGCGGGTCTCTTATACTGACTGTTGCAGATTGCACTCAGACACTTACTCGATACAAAAACAGTAAACGATAGGCAAATAATAATAATTATATATAAAAAAAGAAACGGCACAGTCGTGTGATCTGTTCCCTGCTCCGCAGGGCCGTTCGTGCAGGCCACATTGTTTGCCGCTACAATGTTTGTACAATACAATGTTTGCTCCCAGCCTTACAATAGAGGAAGTTGCGATACCAGTCTTGGCACTTACCTTTCTCTTACGAATCTACATAATGCACTCGGGAGACAAAATTTCGCTAGTTGTGCTCTTTCGCCCTGATTTATGGCCATGGTGATTCATCGATTCGTGAAGAACACGGGGTATATCAGAAACGCCTGGCACATGGAGGGCTACGGAATAATTTCGAGCAGCTGGGGCTCTTTGATGCGCACCTTAACCTGAGTTAAGCGAAATTTTTTTCTTTTGGATTCTGTCCCCATAGGGATGCGGACGTCGCCGCCGGGAATTGAACCCACGTCCTTCGTCTCAAAAGCAGAACGCCATGGCCATTGAGTCATTACGGCGGGCATGGTATTAGTGGAACCAGACCCTGGTGGAACGTTTCTGATCTTTATTACTTCATTATTTACGTTGCGCGCTTGCTTCAGGTGGTTTTAAATGCGGAGCATTTCTTGGCGAACGTTTGCCACTTTGAGAGTATCTATCTATCTATCTATCTATCTATCTATCTATCTATCTATCTATCTATCTATCTATCTATCTATCTATCTATCTATCTATCTATCTATCTATCTATCTATCTATCTATCTATCTATCTATCTATCTATCTATCTATCTATCTATCTATCTATCTATCTATCTATCTATCTATCTATCTATATCTATCTATCTATCTATCTATCTATCTATCTATCTATCTATCTATCTATCTATCTATCTATCTATCTATCTATCTATCTATCTATCTATCTATCTATCTATCTATCTATCTATCTATCTATCTATCTATCTATCTATCTATCTATCTATCTATCTATCTATCTATCTATCTATCTATCTAGCCGCCTACGTCTTGGTGCTCTCATGGTCGTTTCGTTAACTTGGTAGGTACCAAAGTTGGCATAGTATGACAATAGTGTATGACGAACATAAATGATAGGTCATGACATGAATGTCATGACATGTGTGTCATGTAGGTTATGATACACCCGCCTACGTCTTGGTGCTCTCATTGTAGTTTCATTAACTTGATGATTGTATACTGCTTCGGATAACATCGATTCTCACAGGACGTGAGATCTGCCGGTTTTTTTTTTCTCACTCAATTTTTCATTCATCTTTGTGTTTTCATTGGACGGCCGTTTCCATGTAAGAAACACTCACAAAGTGATCAATGTTCTTTGTAACGAAGAAAGAACTATAGCTCTCGTTCGCAGCCAGATAGACCTCGTACACTGACGAATTCTCGCTCTTCTATAATACGCGAGATGTGACGTGACCCAAATAGGGCGCCAAACTCGCTGTGTCGCTTTTCATTTTTGCCTGTGCTTCGAAAGTCTGCCACCATTCATTACGATCGTGATGTATGGATCGCTTTCACAGATCTCCGCGAACGATTTATCCCTCCCAAGAAACCACGGCACGTGGAACTTACGTCGCGACACCGCGATGATTCATTGAAGAAACACTGTGTGGCCGAAATAATGGCAATGCTCGACACGCGTGAATTTCTTACGAGCCCCCAAGTATCAGTGCCCGAACATGCCTACAACATACACATACAGTGCAATGGTATTTTTTTTCGTAGCTACAATATTTGTCGCAACGTCAAAAACAGAGGTCGCACAGCCCTGATCACGAGGGATAGCAGCAGGTCGCTTGCTTGCTTGCTTGCTTGATCCTCATCGGTGGCGCTTACCCACTACGGGGGATTGGCCAAGAAGCCGGCGGTTAAAGGTTAAACGGAAGGGGGAGATGAAAAAAAAAAAAACTAGACGAAAAAGTAAATCAGGGTGAAGTATAGTGTTTATGATAATTTGGAAAGATATTTACAGGGCAGAAACAGAATTAAAATCATTGTAATTGTATAAAAACAGCACAAAAATTTTGGTCGTATTAGAATAATTTCGAAACACCAATTAGCGATTTAATGAGTTATGCAATTATTTATTTCGAGAATTAACTGGGTAGTCTTTTTGTGTCACAGATATAGTCACAGAGGGCGACGCAGATGTTGCTGTGGCTAAAGCCCATTGAAGAAGCCCCGAATGAGAGGATATTTTCAGTAATTAGTGAAATACCAAATTTACGGTATGAAAATTCGAATTTCTTCCTCTGATTCCTAAAGCGATGACAAAATAATAGAAAGTGGTCAATGTTTTCGGGTTCCTGGCAGGTAGGACACAGAGGGGACGGTGCCAGACCGGACCTGTGTAGGTAAAAATTTAATGGTGGGATTCGGCAGCGTAATTTTGTTATGGAGATCTCTAATTTACGTGTGGGGCACCATTTATTGTCCCACGAAAAGGATAAATGATTAAATTCCGACATTTGGATTTTCCGTTTTGTAGAATCTTCTAATAGGGAAAATTTTCTAAACCTAGCCGCAGTGACATAAGCCGAACTATGCATGACAGACATAACTGGTTCATCAAGAGATATCCCTTTTTAATACAGCGCGCTACTGCGACTTCTTCTTCTTCTTCGCCGCGCCTTGATTGAAACGCGCATGCCTGCTCGTATAGTCCTCCTCTTCATCGGAGTACAGGCGCGGCAATATATATTTAACGTTGGACACAATGCGGCGCTGCTCTGTCGAGAAGGCGTTTTCCGTGTATTGTCACATCCTCAGGCATTCATTGCATAAGTAATCGCGCGGAGTGTGAGTCGGCTTACGTTTGCGAGGAACGAGGTTTGCCGAGAGGTTCACCTCTGTCTTCCTAAGAATAGGGAAGGCGGTATAGTGTGTTTGCGTACTCGCTTCCTATATAGGTCCTGCCGAAAAAGAAACCTGTCACGCGACTGTATTAAAGAGCGACGCTATATAAAGGGAGATACTGAGTTAAGCTACGTCGGTAGGACAGACACACAAGTGGAACTGAGAATGGACAACTATTACTGAGAACGTTGGCTTGGTGTGCATGTGGTGTCACATTCAAACGAGGGTTCAAGGAGTTTTAAGATTGCGTACCGAAGCGCGGGCTTAGTGCACGCAAAACGAAAGCTATATTATAGGCTTCTAAAATTATTTTCTACTCTCCTTACGTCCTTTCGTACATCAGGCTAATTGCGTCTTCTATAACTTGAGGTCCCCTATTTCTAAAACTCCCTAATACGCAATGCAAATGCTTTCGTGTTCTGATATTTGTGTTGTGTTGTTGTATTGCTGCGGAGTGACTGAGGTAAAGCGTACCTCGGCTACTTAATCTGTATAAATAAATAAATAAATAAATAAATAAATAAATAAATAAATAAATAAATAAATAAATAAATAAATAAATAAATAAATAAATAAATAAATAAATAAATAAATAAATAAATAAATAAATAAATAAATAAATAAATAAATAAATAAATAAATAAATAAACGCAAACGTCGGCAATGAATATAATCATACCTAAGACAGCGATGCCGCAACGGAGTGTCCACTCAACATCTAACGTCTGCCCGCGCCGTTAGCCAGACGCCCTATACACTTTGTAGTGCTCAGTCGTTGGCGTAGGAGTCCTACACGCGTACTAACATAGATGGCAAGTCCAAACACATAGCTCCGTTAAGTCCAGTCAACAGTACACTATAGCATCATCGCGTCACCTTGTAGTAAGGTAGAAAGATGGGCGTGTTGGAAAGGATGCATACTTATTGGTCAGCGCGAAAAACAACTGAAGACACAGAGGTAGAAGCGCTCGTCCTGTGTCCTTCTACCTCTGTGTCTTCAGTTGTTTTCGCGCTGACCAATAAGCGTGCGCCACTCTGCACTGATATTTCGCGGGGCACTGTGAAGATCCCAATGTGTTATATGGCATGCGCGTACTCACCTTAATGATAACCGCCAATGCGACGAGGCCCTGCGCTCGTTGCCTGGCTTCGGACACGTTGGCGTACAGGTCGCAGTTGTAGCCCAGGATCTGGAGCTGCGAGAGATGGGTGCGCCTACCGCTTACAAAAAGTCGCCGTGGAAAACATGTTGTCTTTCTGTTGAGTTTTTGTTGGTTTTCAACAGACGTTTTGTTCAGATGCAACAGAACATCTCGCACGATATTCGCAAGGGTCATGGCACATAAGGTCCCCAAATACTGTGGGGCCGAGACGCCGAGGCCGCGAGGACAATTCCAACGCCCGTTGATATTGTTCGTCGTTTTTGCGTGAATCTGTTGCCAATGTTGTCGTATTGATCTGCGCTTAAGTGTTTATTCTAAATACTTCCCCTTTATACCGTTCCCATTTCCTCTCTCTAGGTTTAAATCACACAACTCGTTTGTCCGTATGTGCCGCACCACTTGGGGACAGAAAAGGACACGGCAAAACGAGAAGAGTAGCGGGCCAGGCGAATCATACCATACGGAAAAGTAATGAATGGAACTTCTTATGGGCGGTAAACGCGCGCTAGAAGCTGTACCTGTCCTCATACGTGATGGCAGTTTAACGTCGCTTTCACGCACATCTCTATAATGTCTAGGCTGAAACCGCAGCTGAGTGTGTGTAATAATAATAATAATAATAATAATAATAATAATAATAATAATAATAATAATAATAATAATAATAATAATAATAATAATAATAATAATAATAATAATAATAATAATAATAATACAAACGTAAAACGTATGCGAAGTAGTTTGATCTTACAGGTTATCCGTCTTAGATAGATAGATAGATAGATAGATAGATAGATAGATAGATAGATAGATAGATAGATAGATAGATAGATAGATAGATAGATAGATAGATAGATAGATAGATAGATAGATAGATAAAAGGGAACGCAAGGAGGTTGACTAGAAAAGCATATCAAGTTACTATTCCTAACTGGGGAAAGGGACGAGCACGATACAGGTGTAAATACAAATACAGGCTGAATTGCTGTCGTTCGCAGAGGCCAGCTGTTAATCGGAAGAGCGCAATTTTCTGCACTGGCAATCGGTGAGGCCGCTTTTGTGATACCTCTTATCCGTACACGAAATGATGGTTTCCGTGGATAGAGAGAAAATGATGCATAGAAAGGCAGGGAGGTTATGGTTTCTGTGGAGCATTCCACTAATCGATGTGTGCCAGCGCTACTTATCTACAAGTGGCACCTCATGAGCAGGAGTAGTATGTTTGAAAGCAAATACAGTACGCTGGCGACTTCTTGGAAGTCCGTACGTATTCGCAAGTACAGCATACGGTGGTACAGGCCTCTTTTCCGAACAGTCTCGCTTTCAGTCTTCTGACTCCTTCAATGTCAGCTGTGCGACGCACTGAATACGTATAATATGGTGGAAGTAGAGACTTGCCAACAAATGGAGGCTGGGTAAAGCAGGGCTCGAAGCGGGGTGACGTGTCCAAGAAGCTTGTCAACTCATTATTATGCAAGCTTGCGTGACCTCGGTGCGCGCGACTGGAAGAGAGTGGACAGCTTGAACTAACTCAGGACGGGCAAGAAAGCCAACATGAGAGCTGTGGGGGCACTTTCAAAGCGGAGCTTTGTTTGCGAATTCTCCGGGATATTGTTCATCGTGTCTGCTGTTGTCTTTCCAAGTAGCTCACGCACATGGCATCACTCATATAACGGATCGGCGTATATGTAGCCTCATATGTACCACCCACACAAATGGGCCAATTGCCGACTTGGTTCTCTGCGGATATTACCCAGCGAAACAACAAGCGGTACTTGAATATCCTCACTATAACAAATATAAGCCCCTCCGAGTGCATAATTCCTTTATTAAAACTAAGCTTTTTTTTTACGCCTTCCTTCAATGCGTTTGGTGCGTCTGCTTCCTGCCGGGTAAGGTGGGCCGGTTCTGGAGACAGTGTAATCCGCTGTCGCGTTGAACACGTAGCTTGCGTCGTGGGGTTGATCCGCGTCTCGACGATATGCCGGACAGTCACGTAACAACCGCGATGCTCCAAAACGCGTTGCAGAAGATGAACAGTTTGATAGCATTTAATCAGCCGCTACGCGAAAGCGTTGCTTCGGATATATTCCAAAATGTGCAATGGTTCTGCATATTCTTCTTCTTCTTCTTCTTCATCTGCTCCGCTGTGCTCCGGTCGGGTCTGGTCTGTCTCCACTGTCCGGTGCACCAATCACGTGAGAACCCACCACGGTGAGTCATTCGTGTAGGCATCGGAGGGTGGAATTCAACAAGCTGACTCGACTGGAATCGTTCGGGTTTAAAGTTTAAGCGGGAGAGGAACTCACGTATAGGCACGCCGCTAATCGCGATGTCCTTTCCCGCGCTGTGAGCAAGCACGTGAGAATCGCCTGATGGCTTTCCGATATCCGAGCAGCCGGAACGCCTCGTTACGAGAAATAGCGCCATCACACTGTCTCGGCGAGGAATTCGCTCGATCGTTCCGCGCTCGCTTACGGAACTCGCATTAAAAAACAAAATGATAAAGGCAAAGCGTTCGAAGACACACGAACAAACAAACGCCTGATTAAATGGCATTCCAACCTCTTCTTTCCCTTTTCTTTCTTTTTCTTTTTCCGCGTTATCTCCGTCGAGCCTCAAGTTGCACACTCAGACACACACAGATTAGAACAGTTTTCGGGCCGGCTGGCATCAAAAGATGCGGTCGATCCTCACGAAAACGGAAAGGTCGGAAGGCCTTGTCCTTCCTTGCGTTTCACTTCATAAAAAAACGCATATACGTTGTCAGGCCGCACCGTGGTGTTGGGCGTCTAAAACATGCATTAAGAGTTTTCGAGAAAACGAGCGCTAATTGGGGTACAAATTTTTAAGCAGCCGCAACGCGGAAAACTTGAGTGTTAAGAAGATGCTGCGCTGCAGTCTGTTGGCGGCGCGGTTCCGCTTGCAAGTGCGATTAGGATAAGATCAAATGTCGCCCGCCATATTGTTAAGAGTATATGTCGTCATTTTGCTTCACCCACGTGGTAACCTGGATTGTATTCATCAGAGCGTTAACTTACGAACAGGGGCGTGCGCGTACACTTGTAGTTTAGCATACGAATTCGAATTGTATTCGATTTGAGAGTTTGATGTTCGAAATATTAAAATATCAGTTCCTTGCCGAATATAAGGAATAATAATGTTTATTCTTAATTGTCATAATAATTATTTTAAGAGTACCTAATGGGGAGAAAAAAAATATGCAATACTGTTTAAAACCTCCGTTGTCATTCCTGCTCAAGCACACTCGCTACTCGGAAAGACTATAGCTTTGGTTGGCGTTGTTTATCCGGATATAGAGAGGATTCCAAGCTGACTTGTGGATTTTAAGTTATCTTAGACTACCGCCAAGAGGGACCAGCACATTACGGCATCACTGTCGCTGACTGAACAGAATGGCGATTTTGCTGCAACGCAGCGTACCCCTAGACGCAATGCAAGCTTTTCATGTTTTCTACCAGTATTCGCACTTGTTTTACTTTATCTACAAAACGGGGAGCTGCCGGCACCAACTTCAATCTGTCAACATCTCTATAAAATTTATGCAATGAAAAAAGCGTCGGCTCTGCTAGGTAAGGGCTAAAGGGTCCTAATACCAGTGCACGAAATGTAGTCGCGAATGTTTTACTGGAAATAGTCCTATGCAGGCCTGGCCTTCGGCGAAACAGGGAGGTAATACTTCTTGTTGAGCAACGTATGAGGTGAGGGTAACGGGGCTGGGAAAGACGATCAGCGGACTGGTGTGACGTATAGAGAGGCTGTACTCGCGTGGAGAACTTTGTACGTTTTCGTGCTTTCACTGGATTCAGTATTTTTCAACGTCTTTCGTGATTTCATTTTATTCGCCATGCGAAGAGGAGTGTCTCCTAAAGGCGCCAACTTCTACAACAATATTATGTTGTATATATACATATAAAAACTAGAGACACGTGATAGGAAGAGCTGGATTGAGCACCGGTGCACCGAACTGCACTGCGCAATGCTCTCCGCATTGGTAGGGAGGTTTTCTGTATGACACGATATTGATAGATAATGATCGATCGATAGAACGACGTAATCATATTATACATTTCAGTCTCCGAGGCGGGCAGTTTGAAATGCTTGCCTTTCCGCTAGCACCGCTTTTGACTTTTGAATAGACCTAACGACGAACTATATAACTAACAGGCGCCGTAAGTCACCCACCTCTGCCGGGAAGACGAATCCGGAGACGGAGTGCTCGGAGCCTCGGTCTTCGGTGCGGCCGAAATGTAGCCGCAGCTCGTAGACGCGGTACCGGTACGACAGTGGTCCGAGGCTGATGTTTACGCCACCCAGTTCGTCGTCTTCGGACAGGCGGAACACGATGCCTTGGCCCGTGTTCTGCAGCAGCCCGTCCACCTGCGCCAATAAACAGTCGTAATGAACAATTGGAGGTTTGCGCAAGGTAGCCAACCGCATTTCTGCAAGGTAACAATAAAGCTTTCGAGCCTGAACGCCGTGTGAGTTTGTGCAAGATTGAACGTAGGGAGATTGGCAACGATACATAGAGCTGTCACTATGGAATTGTACATGTGAATGATGAGCAGAATGGTGGAACATGCATATATTGGTAATTGGACGGAATATGATTACGAGAAGGCTGGATAGTTGCTCCTCTATTGATAACGTAGTGCTGTTGATATGGTACACCTTTACAATACCCGAGTGTGTATTCGATTTGTTCTCCCGGATTGTCCAGGTCTGCCCAAGGCGCTGCTTTCAGCCAGTCAGTGGTGGCATTGCAGCAGTGCGATCTGGCAGTGCCGGGCAGTCTGGAACCACAAATAAAAAAAAAGACCAACTCTCCCAGCTTGAAAAAAAAATTGAGCTCAACAGAAGTGGTTTTGCTACGCTAGTAGCCCGTCATCCTGCGCCTGCAAGAAGAGCTTGAGATCTCCGTGGTAGCGCCGCACTGTAAGTTCTAGCTTGGTTGGTTGTCATACTTTCAAAAACACACCGAGTTGCTTTGCTTTACGTCGTGAATAAGTTGAATGAGGTCGGTTGAAACGAGCCTTGCAGCATCTAGTAACGTTTGACAGGAGCTCTACAAAAAAAAAAAAAAAAAAAAAAGCGACAAGCATAATCTTAGAAGATGAAGCCAGAACTGTTCCTGACTGTTTGCTCTCAGAGAAGAGAGACTCGATCGCTGGAGAAAAACGAAAGCTGCTTTGGCCGCTACGCCGAGTATGGAGACGTATTAACCTTCCCCAATACGGCCGATGAAGAAACATTCTCTTTTGTGATCGTTTCGGAAAGCGGATCACTCGCCAACCCTCGTAGGGTATATAGAGCCAGGAGAGTTCTGGCCGAAGCGCTGGCTTTTGCCGCAGCAGCGCTAGCTGGCTCTCATCTTTCCCTGCGACGAGCAAGATGCCTGCAACGGTGATTCGAGTTATTACTGGCGCGTCTTCTCGATACAGCCTGCAAGTTTTAGAAGCGGGGCGGAGCAGGCGAGCAGAGACAGAAAGCAGAAGAGGGATGGGGTGGGGGGACTCATTGTTCGAGGGCCGGTTGGTGCGGCGGCTCGACGCGAGATCCTTCTCGTCCCGGCGCCATTTGTCTCGCTAGGGGCGTTCCCGTCGCGAAATGGGTTCTTCTCGTGCTTCGGGGGCCTTGTTGTCCACCGATAACGAGCCTCATTTCCGCTCTTTGTCGCCCCCAGATATCTGCCGAAGAGAGCGGCCATCACGTCCGGACCAGCTGGGGCCGCCCCCGCCGCCACGGCTGCTGCTGCTCCCGCCGCGACGGCATTGCTACGCGGACTGCGTTCTCGCGAGCACGGCTTCACGGCGGGGCCACTCACTGGCGGTGCTCTCCTCTCGGTCGCGCGGCCCTACCACGATTGCGCACTACTCTGGGTGTGACTCCTCTTTTCGAGGAGGCTTCGCGAAATTCGCGGAGGCGTCGGCTGCGCCTAACGCGTTTTTCGCCGGACTCCTGTCGTGTGGTTCGGGACGCTCGTGGACGGCGTGATAAGGCGATAGAGGACACGAAAAAAAAAGGAAATAACGAGACTCGTGACGTTGGTTGTACTAATTGAGGCTTTAACCTGACGCGGCTCTTTGGTCAACGCAGGAATAAGCTGGTTAACCTCTGTCGCGCGGCCGGCAACTCGGTTCGCTGTAAGGTATACCAATGAGCGAATCGTGAATCGGCCTTTTACAGTGATGACCGGCAAGCGTTCATCCAGTTTTGTGTTGCGTCTGTCTCACGTATAATCATCATCTTGTTTTGTTGACAGAACAAGTCGCCGGGGAGTAATGATGTGTCGTCGTGTATATCGTCGTGTGTACTTCCATTAGCGCGAGAAGTAGCCAGAAAAGAAGGATCTACTTGACCCCAGCGATGGATTTGATTCCGAATCTGCGGCATGTGATTCGTCGTGCCGACATCATTCCGATTGTCGTCACGCCATCGTCGTCGTCACCGTTGTTGTTGACGTCACCGTCGCGAAAGCTGTCTTCGTTCTGGGTGCCCTCTTAAGGCTTTTGTTTGAGAAGCCGTTGAAAGCGTCGCGGTGTGCAAAGAACGGCTGAACGAATTGTCTTGCTCGTGAGGCATGCTAGGGCTTTACGCGCGGAGAACAGAGGCACAGAAAGGCAACCCAAGTGCTTGAAATCGCCAAAAGCAAACGCACTTGGTAGAGGCGTCGTGGAACATCGTCAGGTTAATATTGCGGTGTTAGCGAACCGTTAAAATCTCTGGAACTGAAATCGGGTGTTTGTGGCATAATGTGCAAACGACGAGTGGTAGATCTGCGAAAAGCAGGCTCTTCGAAACCGTGGCGTTCGCTCTCGATTTTCCAGGGGAGGTGAGGCAGAAAGAGAGAGATGATGCGTATGCATAACCATGGAGCGATATAAGCGCAGAGTAATCAAAGATCAATCAAAGACTGCTAAGAAGCGCTATGGCGCTGCACTCGTTGAATCACGGTGAAAATCGTGGCTAGAACAAAGGCTTTTCTTTGGGCTGCCTATGCCTGCGAAGGTATACTTTGTGATTTAATTTTTCTTCTTCAAGGTCCAATTTATTTGTTTGATTGTCTTTAAATCATTCTCTGCGGCGGTTAAGCAGTTACATTTCATAATTATTGCAATTTGTTGCGATATTCTCGGTGAATCAGTAAGTGACGGCTCGTTATATTTGGACACAATGCGAAATTGTATCACTAGCCAGTGACGAATGAAATTTGGTATTTCTTAAAATTAATTCGGTAAGAAAGTTTAAAAACAGACAAGTAGTAGGACTCTAGGAGACTAAGATATAAGGGCACTTTTTGCAGGCTATCGCTGGCTTCTTTCAGGCTTGGAAAAAAAGCTTTAATGCTGCACGTATTGAGTAAGAGAAAGCTGGATCAGAAAGTTTTCAGGATGATTTACAATTTTCTCATTGTCTACTTTACTCAGAATATAATTTTTAATGAAGGTAATTATTTAATAATGACTAAGTATGTAATTAAGCGAAATACAAAAAAAATAGTCTGGCTTGCTCCCAAGAGACGGCAAACAACATTACATTGATTACGTTCAGCTACGTGCATGGCACTTGCATGTTTTTAACTTCTGGCACAAGTTACGTAGGACAGCCAGTATAATATCGACACGAATTTTGAGGCAGAGTATCGCACATATTAATTTATTCCTTCCTGGTAGCAAGCTGGAAGTTTTTCTTGCGGTTAACATCCCCCGCTTCAGCATCTCGTTAATCTCCTTCTCTCTCTTAACCTAGCCAGTGGCGGCTCAACCCCACGGTGTTAGTAATCTTTGCGTGAAAATAGGAATGCAAGAGAGAGAGAGAGAGAGAGAGAGAGAGAGATTATAGTTCATCAACTGCATGATTGATAACAATACTGCTCCGAAATGCAAGGGACACGTTGCTATTTGTTTTTTATTATCGCAGGCTTTTTATTCAACGTGTAAGAAAACTGCTGTAGGAAAGCTTGCGTGCGTCAGAAAGCTGCCATATTGATCAGAAAACAATTTTAAACTGTTTGGCCCCGGAAAAGTGGCAGTGAAAGAATAGTTAACGAATGATTCGCTGCTCTTTGAGTGATTAGGTGGATGGCAAAGAAAATAACTAGCCTTCTAAACGTGGTCTCTAACACAACATATTTCGTTTCGTACGCATGTAAGATCTCGCATTTTTATTGACGCTTGATCGTGCGGCCACCCAATCTGAGTAATATTCATTCGCGCTCCACGGCCACTGAAAGACGGACAATCTGAACCTATTCCATTTCAACCTATTTCATATTTCAAGCGCTAAAGAAAGTTGGCACCTCTTTTCCCGCCCCCAAGCAAACCTCTGTGCCTTACTTTAATTTAAGCAAAAAGCGATAAAACGAAGAGCAGAATAAAAGAAAGCCCGACAAAGACAAAAGAAATGTATTTAGCGAGGGGTCGTTCACCCGAAAAGCAGAATCTTTAGGCATATGACAGCTCATTGTGGCATGGCGCTTTCTTTCGCTTTAAGACTCAAAAGGTTGCAAACGTGCCCCGGGTGTTCGGAAGAAAGGGGAGCTTTTCCGAATGTTCACTAGAATGTCCATTATCCTTCATTCTGTCCTTGTCTCTTTCTTTCATTCTTTCTTTCTTTCTGTATTTCTTTTTTTCTCTCTTTTTCTCCCTTCACACACAAAGAGTAGCAGTGCGAGTAGATGGGTGGGCGGACGAGATAATAAGCTTTCTATTTCGATATGCCGCGAAATTTGTGACGTGTGGGTAACAACGAGGCTTTGCTTCCAGAGAAAAATTATGTGGACCACGTGTTCAGGCATGAGAGTGCTTACAGATGAAGCGAACAGGAAGGAAGCGACGACGTAATAATGAGGGCATTTCCTACCACACGATTGGGGCGCAATGAGGAAACATTCAGCAAAAGCGAGATAACGTAAGCGCGGCTGCTGCTAAGATAATGATGCGAGGTTGATATGACGAATGGGATAAGGGGCTTCGGAGGAAAAGCGTTGTGTTCCGTGCATAGATATTGTATTTGCACTTGGATTTCTTGCGTCAGATTTATCACGGCAAAACCAGACCTGAGCTGTAGGCCCAAGAGACGACGACGACGACGACGACGACGACGACGACAACAACAACAACAACAACAACAACAACAACAACAACAACAACAACAACAACAACAACAACAACAACAACAACAACAACAACAACAACAACAACAACAACAACAACAACAACAACAACAACAACAACAACAACAACGTCGAAGTGCCGTATTGACGCTTGTATATGTACATGTTTTCACGTTACGAATCATTTCGAAGCGATAACAATTGTTTGGATTTCCTACACATGTTTTGTTATTATCACTCTGTTCCCAGACAGGCGTGCGGGATGCAGCCCGTGTCTATTTTCCGTGAGGCGCATTGTCCATCTATTCTTTCTATCAGAGTCAGAAATGTCTCTCTGGACGAATGTTATTTTATTACAGACAATGTGCTCTTTGATGAGATTATTTGAGACGACTTTGGATGAGCACTCAATTGTGTGCAAGCATAAATGTCGCCTTTCGGGCGGGTGCTTGATGTTGTGGGGCTAGAAGTGTGAGGACACCTATACAGCATTGCTTCACGGCCGCTCATGTTCTGTGTAGTATATGAGGGAAAAATAAGTACCCTGTGGTTTGAAACTGCAATCGGCTTGAGGTTCGGGTCGAAGAGCAGCTGCCGCGGTTCTATGTTGACTGGAGACTGCCGCCGCCCCGTGCTGCACAGGCTCCAGGCAGGGTTTAGCCGACCCCAGAAGTCTGGACCTGCGGCAACGAGGAAAGACACGCTCGCAGGTGACCGTCATGGCTGCACCGCTGTCGAAGATGGAGTCACAGGTTCCTGAGATTACAAAGAAACTTTGACATGTCGATTCAATTGTGAACCTTGCGTGCTTCTCTGCTATGCAGCTCTGTAGGTGTTCGTCTTGTGTGCTTCTTCTCATGACGTACGTTATTGCAAAGAAGCCAGCTTTACGTTAACGCTTCCGCCTGACGATGTCTTTTCACGTGGCAATACGCGCTATGGACGTTTCGTAAAATATTGCGCAACGCGCAGTCATTCATCGAGGAGGCATTGCAAAGCCGAAGGCTTGAAAAAAAAGGCCCCTTTTACGGGTAGATACAAACAATTTTCTTGTGACGCATAATTATTAAGCAAGAATCAATGTCCTTCATTGAATGAATTGTAGTTGGCTTCTATTGTCTTAGTAACAATATTCCAAGCGACTGGCACTGAAAATAAATGAAAGATCATTTCATGTTTTCACGCTGCTTACGCTGCCTATTCTATGCCCTTTAAAGAACACCCACAAAAAGAAGAGAAAAAAAAAAGACAACGACGCTTTTGATCGGCGCACCATTTAAATTTTTCATAGGGCGCACCGAGAGCGGAACCGGGCGCAGCGCAACGTGACGACGGGCGAGTCATTGCCGTTAACGAAAAAAGCGCTTAGCCGCTGTTGATTACCGTCATCGTCTCGAGGCTAACTAGACGCTCGGCTGAACAAACACAAAGTACAAGATAGCCACCAGGCGAGGCCGCGCTGTTACGAGGGCGTTGATTATCAAAACACACTTATCGCGTGACGGGTCGCGGCTTCGTTCGACGCGGTACTTATATACGTATATCGCGACGGCTCCATCAAACCCAGGGTTGCGTGAGCGCTCGGGGAAACGCGTTGTTTGTTCGGGGCCCACGTTATCCTTTGACTCGGTCCTGTTTTTGTATCCCCCCCTTGTACGTGTGGGCCACATTCCGCGAAGACAAAGGAGAGAGAGAACACAGAAGAAGAGCCAGCGCAGAAGTTTCTTGCCGATAACCGCCGCGTTGGAAGTGCTCGACATGAAGGAGCATAGCGAAACCGTTGGAGAGCGAGGCATACACGATGCTGCGTGCCAGGGCGCCACGGCAGGAGAGGCGAGAGCGAGGCCCGGTGAAGGGGCGGAAGAGAGTTCATCGGGAGTCCCCTTCTTCCGACAACGGGACGGCCTAAACTGAGCGGTGCTGGCAGCCTGCAGGAAGCGCTCCTCCTCGGATGTGCGCACGTTTGTGCGTGCGTTCGCGCGCGCTTGAACATCGGCATCGGGGCAATCGATCGCGCGGTCTCGCGGCTGGCAAAACACGGGAACGATGTTCAGAAAGCAGCAACAGCAAATATGAGGAACCCGCTGCTGTTGCGTATATAACTCGACGTCGTCGCTGGCGCGGCCGCTGTTTACCTTGTCCCCGAGAACTGCGCAAGTGTCCGCCCGTCCATGTACCGCGGTGAACCATTGATCGCGGCCAGCGAGCTTCGCGGGAGAAGTAGCTGTGCCGGTGGAAGTAAGAACGGGGAACGAGTGAAACGAGTGAGGTGGACTTCTCCGACACGCAGAACGCGCTCGTCAAGGATCGAGCTGCGCGCGGACAAAAGCAGTAATTGGCCGCCTCGCTCACCACCGCTTCGAGAAGCCGCGTCGGTTTTTCTCGGTTCCAGCAGGCCGCTTCTAATCCTGACTTACTACGCTGCCGGGCTGCACGTTAATTGTTTTCGCCGTGCACCCTGCAACATGTGCGGCCCCCGCGGTGGCTGTATACCGAGCAGCCTTGGTGCCGCTTCCGCTAGAATATCTTGTAGCGGTCGCCCTATACGTTTGTCGATGTCCGGAAGCAAGGTCCATTGAGGTCGATCTCCGCCGGAAGGGCGGATGAGAGACAGAGACCGCAGAAGAGCGTACACGGTTGAAGATCACGATAGAATTTGTCCAACGCTCACTCGGCAGTCTTTCGCCGCTTTTGTTCGATAAAGGAAGTCGTACAGTGCCTTTATTCTGTCCACGTGTCATCGATTACTCGGCCGGCCAGCTCGCTTTCTTACCAGCGCCTGAGTCTGACTTCCGAGATCGACTTGGCCTGGCGGTGTGGGGACTGAGACGAAAAGGGGGGAGTTGTGACATTTGCCGTGCATGACACACTGGGCGAGAATCAATCAATAAATAAATAAAGAAAGAAGGTTGATAACATAAGGGTGTTCTGCGTCCCTAATCTACACCTGATTTAGGATAGACGTTGCTGTGGAAGGCTCCGAATTAATTCTGACCCCCTGGAGTTACTGAAAGCGCACTTAAATATAAGTACAGTATTTCCCACACGTAAAGAAACAAAAACTCATAATTGTCATTCAGTCAACATAAGTTGAAAATTTATTTTACTTCTGTACTGAACCAGTTCACCCAGTTCACCCAGAGTGCAGTAATATTACGCAGAACATAGTAAATTGATTATGACTCCTAGGTATAGGTAAGGTTAAATAGAGTTTAACTGGAGAAGTTGGAAGCAGTACGCCTCCGGCAGCTCCTGTTTCACTTATATGCAACACATAAATTCCGGTTAAAATAACAAATAATAATAATAATAAATAAAAAGAACACACTAGGACACACACACACCCACATTTGCCAGAGAGAAAGAAAGAAAAGAAAAAATTCGAGTCATAACAACGAAGGCGAGTCGTCCCTAGTATTCTCGCACATGCCCTTACTAATAAAAAAAGTATTTTACTGCACTAAAGGCTGTTCTTGCAAGGCCACTAAGTGGACATGGTCCAAACAGCGCGTAGGCTATGTCCTAGACCGCTACTCCACACAAACATGACGCGAAGCTTGAACAATTAATTTTATAAAGAAAGTGTTTAGTGCCTGTCATTTCAAGGCGAAAGCATTGAAACAACGTTTCCAAACTTCATCAATTTCGCAAGAGTTTTACTAAAAAGGAATGTATACCATTTGGCGTTATAGGATTGCGTTTATGAACGCTTCATTAGGGTATGGTCTAAAATTAAAGGTTGATGGTAACATATTATGACGACGTTTATGATGAAAGAGAGAACAAAGGAGGCGCTTTAAATCTGAGCTGCGATCTTTTTTGTCTTTAGGAGTGGGCCACACTGCGCATGGCTCCAAGAAACTGCTGGATTTATTTCCACCTTTTGAAAATCTTGCATGGAAGTAAATGTTCGGGCACTTTTTTAGGAGGTGTCGAAATGTCAAGAGTCAACGAGGTGTTCGCACAGGTTAGTCAGAAAGAAACGAAAAGCTCTTTGCAGACATGTTCAACGTTGCAGAATTATTCATGAAGACCAACGAAGCTATAATCTATTTCTGCCAAAGAGGGCCTTGGTACTGTTACGCGCCGCGCACTCTGTACACTTTTTGGTTCGCGGGACCATTGAACACACGCCTCTGTGAATAGCGCGCTCAATGTTGTGAATGTTTAATGGCGTCGGCTCATAGAGAGATTCAACTACATCTGTGCAATGTTTCGAATCAAAATCTATATTCCCCTGCTTATATCGATAGTCTTTAACTTAACGGCGCTTATAATATATTGCTGATTTCTGGAACTTCCGCCTAGTTGATCCATATACACGAACATTTCCTCGAAGATACTGCGCCGTGTCCATACTACTGCAAGGTTTCATTTTACTCAATTTTTCTTGCTGTCTTTCATTCGGCTATTATATTATTTCCACGTGATGTTTGTAAAGCGCTCCAAATAGTGCGGATTTGATAGTTTCTTGTGACTCCCTTAATTGCCTCACATATCTAATTTATCCAGTATGCTTTAAAAAGTATCCGCTCTATTTTCCTCAAATATTTATATCTATACTACTATTAACTCTCTCGCAGTGCGGGCGGCCGCTCGCTTCGCACACACTATTTCGAACGCTTTTCTCTGCTGGCTTACGACCTATTCTAGCACTCCTTGACATCCTCGCTGCAAAACCATTGCCTCGGTGGCAAATTGAACTTTCGCGTGTCACACACAGCGCGTTATAGACACAAACTTGACTCACGCACGCCTATAGTCAGGCTGTAGTCTGTCGTGCTCCTCACACTGTGCACTACGGGCCTCGCTTCAGCAACAGCGCGAGTCATATACTTCTCCACATCCCGTTAAACACATATCTCTCTTTCACTTCCAGCAACTGCGCACCACGCACTGCGAATGTCAAACTCCCGGCTATATAGCGTGTGCCTTAACAGAGCAGTAAGCGAAGTTCTGCGAGTTGCCGCGAGGTCCGTTTATCAAATGCGGGGTCTGCACTCTCGCCTCCGTTCGGATTTTCTCCGGGTTGACGGTCACACAAAGACCGACGCAAAAGGAGGGCGCCTATATATGCGACAGTTTTGGGGAGTTCGCGCGGCGACGCCGTGAATGCAAACTGCCGCAATCGGCCCGTACACACCGAAGCTGCACTTCGGCGCTCCCCTTCTCCACTCTCTCTCTCTCTTCATTCCGAGGCTCACAGCGGCGGAGCCGCTTCTTTTCAGTCACGACGCGAAAATGAACGCGCTCGGCACGTCACGCCGATTCTCTCTCGAGCGCGACTATTTCGACACAGGCTCTGCGGCGTAGATAAAAGATCCATGAATCAAGATCCGCGGAGACACGTCCGCCGCGGATCTCCTCCTCATCCCGCCACCACCCTCTCTTCCTAGCCTCCCCCATCAACCCCTCTTGCCCGAACCTCTTCCTTACCCCCCTTTCGCCATCAGATAGCGGCTCGCAGATCCGGTACTGGGAGAGAGGGCCGCGTCAGAGAGCGCGCCGCTGCCACGCTCACGGCGAGGCGCAGAGCGCGCTTGCGTAATTAGCCCATTAAGGCTAATTAGTTCCGCTATTATTAATTGAAGCGTCCGATTTATGACGGCTTATCGAGAGCGCGAAAAGATGGGCTGTGCTAGTGCGCGGTCTTGCTGCCAGCTCTCTCTCTCTCTTTCTTGATTGAGAGAGAGAGGGGGAAGGCGAGATACGTGAATGAAGAGCGCCTGCATCGAACGCGCATTGAAAGAAATTGGCGGCGAAACTCGCCCGCGACATCGTCGAAAAGTAAAACACAATTGCCTGCTATATCACTCTGGTGCTTCTTCTTCTTTGCATGATTGCTCAGTAATTTTAAAACCACTGCAGAAGGCTGCTGTAGGATTGATGAGGCTTGTTCACGGATTAAACATCGGTGTTCGCGAGCAGGCAGGTTGTATACTCGTTTATTCTTTAGCCGTTACCTCATCTGGCTCGCGCTACCGAAGATATTCACACCTAAATAGCTGTGCACACAATCAAGGTTCCAGCTTTCGTACAGCGTGCGAAGTGCACGACCCCTCGTGAAAAGTGAATTCTTTGGCGTGTGTCCTCAAAATATTTCACCTTTCCGAACTGCCGCGCGGTTCAGCCTCGTACGGTATTCTAAAGACGGAAGGTATTTTAGGTTAGCGCAGATATGTGAAAACTATACGTGGCCGGTATCGCCTGAGAATGCGTCGCCAAAGGCCTGCGCACAGGGAGTGTCAAAGGGGTGAGGCTCCCTTCCCCCCTCCCCCCTCCTACATTCTCCCATCCGAGCCTGCTTAGTGGAGGAGCGGGGGCGGAGACGCGAATTGAGGGCGCAGTCGTTACCTTCGTGTACCATAAACGCCTTCCATGGTCGCTTTTGCCTTTTGTTGAGCAGGGCACTGCGTTGTCTACCAGCTATGCTTCAATTATTCAGCAGTGGTCAAATGAATGTAGCTATTAAATAGATGAAGACAGGATGGCTAAGTGCAAGAACATTTACTCAAGTCATCCATGTTGGTATGCCGATCGACTTGTTAGTGTTAATGTCTGCTGTCTTGGAAATCACAATGCAAGATTTTTGTGGAGGTTGTTTTGCATTTCTAGGAAGACGTAACTTTTGAAGTGTCCATGCTAAGGAGTTCGGAAAACGGAAAAGGAACCCACACATTTATATGACTGCGCGACAATAAACAAATTGTGGATTTAGTGCCTGGTGCATGGCTGCAGGGCATTTAAAGAAAGCTGTGTAGAAAATACACGTTGCGCTAGAGCCTGGCGCATTAAAATGTTGAAGTGTGATAAGCGATTATTGAACAAATCATAAGTATTTTGTGATGGCTTTTCATTTCTCGTTGAATACACACGAAATGTCCGGGGTGGATAGTACGCAAAAAGAAAAAAAAGAGAAAAAATTACTCCATCTCCCGCTAAAGGGAACCATGTGTGGATGCGAAGCAGCGGGGAGATGGTTAGCTTGAGCGGGAGATGGTTTCGCGGCAGCGGCCCGAGCGCTCTTCGCGGCGCTGCACAGGAGAGAGAATGAGGCGCGCGCACTCCGTAATTTTAATACCGCGGAACTACCATGGCGCCCCCAGCGGAGTATGCAGCTGTCGCACCACCTGTCGTGCGCACCGCTCCGGATTTCTAGAGGAGAGAAAGGGGGGGAGGAGCAAGGAGAGGAGAGAATGAGGAGGGGACGCGCATACGCTGTGGGGGTGTGGCATGCGGGCGCCGCTCCGTACAGTAGAGGATTCCTAGAGGAGAGAAAGGGGGGGGAGCGTAGGAGAGGAGAGTGACGGGGAGGGGACGCGCATGCGCTGTGCGGGTGTGGGACGCCACGGGAGGGACGGACAAAGCCCCTGCCTTAAGCTGCTTCGCATCTCAAAAAAAAAAAAATAACCGCCCAAGCACTCCGTAATTGCTGGTTAACACCATACTCCGCTGGTTAACCAGCGAAGCTGAAACGTGCGGCCCCGGTGTTTATCACATGGGTTAATCCCGATGGATCATTAAAGTCCTTTGCTCAATTATTGGTTACGGTGTTTCTTAACGAGGTTATACACACATTCGGGAACGACGAAGAGAATGACGTCACTGACGCTATATGTCCACAGTCCTGCCACTGTCGCATTGCCGCTTGCGCTTCTTCAAAATTAAATTGCTTCAAAATTAAATCTGTCCGTCACAGTAAGACAATGAATGGCTCATTACCAATGGCTCATACCGCCGTAAACGCGGCCAACCCATTACGACGACAGAAGAGAAGTAAAATTCTACGCTGGAATGATGAGAGGCAACTGAGCCAGCTGTGGAAGAAGACGACGACGATCGAGCCCTTGCTGATGATGACAGTTGTCGGCGTACAGGCGACAGACAGGCGAATCGGCTAGTCACATACAGATTCGCTGTAATAGTGTATGAAAGGGTGAGGGGGACCGGGCGGTGCTAAGATGTGGCCCGTAAAGCGTCGTTGACAGAGCTATCAGCCTAAAGGTCGCCACCAGACCGCACTGCGGCTGAAACGAATGCCGCGGGCATGCCGCGTCCATACGACGACAAAATGGTTCCTTTTCTCGCGTTTCTTCGTGGCCAGTGCTTTCTTCAAAAAGACGTGGTCACGCGCGAAGTATATAAAGTAAGAAAGAAGCGGCACGCTCGCATAGAATATCAGGTCCACCAAGACGCGGCGTACATAACGAGGCCCTCCCTGCTTAGCATGCGCACTGGTGCACAAAGAACCGCGCGCGGGACCCCATCTTTGATCCGCCCACACCGTTGCCTTTGCAGGAGAGACTCGCGTTGTTTGCCCGCCGATTCCAACAAGCATTTGCTCTGCTCGGTAAACACGCTGACCGAACTGGACGCAGAAACAGCGCTGCGCGCGCGAGCGCGCGCTAAATCTCTTCGTATAAGGCAATGGCAAGATACGAGAAATCCCACCCACACAAGTGCGCGTTATGCTTTCCAAATGTCTGGCCGCTTTCTGTGGGTCAGGTGGCCGTTGTTTTCGCGATGCCCGAGAAGCAAAATAAGAGACTCAAAACGTTCGCTCACTAGGCATGCCGTACTGTGCTGTCTGAACAGCATTTCTTTTCACTTTCAACGCGCGTAAACTGGTACTTGTTCGTGATTTTCTAAAACAACAAGACAACCTTTAAGCTACTGCTTTCCGCACTGAGATCGTCTACTAGACAAATAAAGGAAAATCAACAAATAATGCATGGACATAACTGAGATTCAGTTATATCGGTTAACATAGCCTTAATAATAGTTCTTTATTATTGTGAGAAGAGCGTAAAAAGTCTGTTAATCAGACTGAATTTCGTTTAGCCTGCGAACAAACAATTCGCGGGAGTCTGGGACTGAAAATATTTGAACAAGGAAGATCGGGTTCTGTTCGGATTGCTAATTTTTTTTCTTTCTTTGTTCTGCTGTGAGAAATAAAAGAAGAATACGAAGTGCAAGCTTTTCAAGACCTTTTAGAGTGTTGCTGTTTTGGGGTTTTTTAATGTGGCTTTTTCCATCACATGCGTCGCGGCAACATATCTGAATGTCAAAGATATTTACAACTTAAGAAGTTTCCTGCGCCGTACAATACGTAGCACATTTATTCGTTCTGTGTCTGTATGAGAACATATATCTCTGTTCTTACACTTTCAACTCACGTTCCGCTTTATTTATTAAATTCTGAGAGAAATATCACAGCTATCTCGATGAAACGGAAAATGTGAGTCTACGTGGGCTTCTTTCGTTATAAGGGCTCCTTGGGAATTATCTCCTTTGGCGTCTCCACACAAGCTAAGTCCTTCGGTAACATTCTAGACAGGGATAGTCAGGGATTTGTTATTCTTCTAATGGTTGGTTTCGTGCCATAACATCCTCCGAAACTAAATCCCGGCTTGTTACACGCAGGTTTCAGTGCAAGGGATCAGCCCGACAGCGTGTAGTGAGTCTGTGGCTGACTCGAACCACCGGGGAGCGCATACAGTGTACGCAGGAACCATGAGACAAAAAAAAAAAAAAAAAAAAATATGTGGATCCCACGCGCTATGGGAATCGGCTTGAGCAAAGCTTTCATTGGTGTTTGCGACGAAAGCTGTTCTTGTTTGACGACCACTTGCAAGTACATAGCACACGGGTTTTAGACACATTTTCGCCGTGAAGCGCCCCGCTCAACATATACGCTTGCAGCGCTCGAAAGGATCCCATGCGGGACAACGAAGGAATGGCGGCTACGACGGTGTGACGATGTCGGCATGACGAAAGTGCGATAACAACACTGGAATAACGACAACGCGAGCACGATGGTATGAATGAATGTATGACGCCGATTCAATGACGATATTGGCATGACGACAAGAGAGTGACGATGAGGGCATGATAACAGTATGACGACTAGGGAACGCCGCCGACGATGACGACTGCAAGATTACGGCGGCGTAATGGCGACGGCGTAATGAATAGCTGCCGCGCCAGGCCGCCTCAGGTTTGCAATGTAGCCGGTGCTTGTTTTCTCTTTGTCAGGTACCGAGGGACAAGTCGGGAGTGCCAAAGACTGTTTTGCTACGCTACTACATTGAAGCTCTCAGCCAGTTGTCTAACGCCAATGCTTACTCGGGTCTTTTTTTTTTTGTGCGTGTGAAGCATTTAAGATGGACCATTAAACTCACATCTGAGGGAAGAGTATTCATGTTTCAGTAGATACCATCACACACTGGTATCGCAAGAAACGAGGCAGCTGATGCTCTGGCGGTGTCAGCGCACAACCTTAACTTCACTGATGATAGTTTACGCAAATTCGACGACGCTCGACCTCGTATACCGTTATATACGCCGTCACCTACATCGCTCACACCTGGATGAACATGCCGCCAAGAGATCGTACTCTACAGCAATCTGTGGCCGTGCTTTCACCCGCCGCGGTAGCTCTCCATTGCTGAAGTTACACATCAGGTGTGTTTCTGTCGCACATCGCCTTAACCGACAAGGACATGCGCCGATCCCTTCGTGCCCGGCTTGGGGATACTATAGCGAAACGCTTGAGCGCTTGCGTTTAGAATGCCGACTTTCCACAGTTGTCGCTGTGTGCTTCTGAGCAAGTGCCAGCACCTTAACCTTGCTCGAACTACGCTTAGTGATTTCTTGTTTCCGAAAGGTCGTGCTTCAACTCGATATGAGGATAACAATTCTTGTCAACCGCGGTACCATACTCTCGTCAGTAATTTGCTTACTCAGCGTGTGATGTGTCTTCTTCTTTTTCGTATTGTCCTCTGAACGTGTGGGCGCGGTATTTCCTTTAGGAGACAATTGCTAGCCCGCTTCTCTTTTTCTGTTTGTGGCCGATATATATATATATTTACGTGATTAACAATAATTGCAACAACTATAATAATAATAATAATAATAATAATAATAATAATAATAATAATAATAATAATAATAATAATAATAATAATAATAATAATAATAATAATAATAATAATAATAATAATAATACCTGACCAATTGTGCAAGACAGCAGCCAGTAGCGCAAAAGTGTCGGGAAGAGCCAAAGAAAGTCATACAGCGATCTTCCTCTGCAACGCTACCATTTGGTGATAAACGTGATGTCTCATGGAACACGTCATCTATTAACATGTGGTATGTTTTCTTGAATCTAGCTCATTTTTTTCTACTTGTCAGCAGTGGTTTTAGCAAATATCTTTCCTGTGAAACGCAACTTCTGTTATTTACAAACGACTTATTTCGCGCTGTTGATAATGGTTTCGTTGTCGACTGTATTTTTCTAGATTTCGCTAAGGCATTTGATTCAGTCTCACATCAGCTACTCTTTTTTAAACTTGACAGTTTGAACCTCGATGCCAATGTCCTAGGTTGGATTAAATGTTTTCTTTCTAACCGCTTTCCATATGTTTCGGCTAACGGTCATGATTCTTCTTTCGCTTCAGTAACATCGGGGGTACCTCAGGGGTCGGTTCTAGGACCACTACTCTTTCTCATATACATCAATGATCTTCCTACCCAAGTTTCTTCTACTATAAAACTGTTTGCTGATGATTGTGTAATATATCGCATAATTTCTAACTCCTCTGACCGTACTGCATTACAGACTGACCTTGATAGTATTTCCCGCTGGTGTTCTGATTGGCTAATGAAACTTAATATTAACAAGTGTAAAAGCATGCGCGTGTCTCGAGTGCCTTACTCAACTAATCCCGCTGATTACACTCTTAATAACACACCCCTAACCGCCGTGACTTCTTACAAATATCTCGGCGTCATTATAGCCCAGAATCTATCATGGACTTTGCATGTGAACTATATTATCAACAACGCTAACCGCATGCTAGGTTTTTTGCGTTGCAACTTCTCAAGCGCCAATACTACAGTAAAACTCACACTTTACAAGACCTTGGTCAGACCCAAACTTGAGTATGCCTGCTCAATTTGGGATCCTGGCCAGCTAACACTAACAAACTTTTTAGAGCTTATCCAGAATCGCAGCGCCCGGTTTATAATTTCTAACTATAGTCGTTATTCTAGCGTCTCCGCAATGAAAATAACTCTTGACCTACCAGACCTCGCTCTGCGCCGACAGTGTTCTCGACTGTGCCTCTTCCATAAAATATTTTACTTCGATCTCACACTTAAGGAAGAATTACTACATCGGCCATCGTACGTGTCATCTCGCATTGATCATTCCCAGAAAGTTGGTGTACCCCTTTGTCGCACAAAAATCTACTCTGACGCACTTATACCAAGAACCTCGGAAGACTGGAACCACCTCCCTGCCTCCATCACCGCCATCTCTGACTCCAAGAATTTCAAGTCCGCCATTAATACTTACATTTGTTCTTGCCCCTCCTCTCTGTAAAGCCTTCGGGCGATTGAGAGTACGAAAATAAATAAATAAATAAATAAATAAATAAATAAATAAATAAATAAATAAATAAATAAATAAATAAATAAATAAATAAATAAATAAATAAATAAATAAATAAATAAATAAATAAATAAATAAATAAATAAATAAGCCCGTGTGCCTATAGTCTAGTGAGCACAGTGTGGCCTAACCACTACCCGCTATGTTTACAGTCTAGAAGAAGCCATATATATCGGCTCAGCCTCGTGCTTTGGCTCATATACTATGCTTAGTAATCGTCCAGTTACCCCTTGCATACGTAGTCACGGACATGGGTAGCTATGACTTTTGGCATCAAGAAATGACATACGACATCGATAGAGCAGTGGCGTGGTGAAATACAAATGTTCTTTGTTGCGAGCAACCCGAGAAGCTTTATTGTAATCTCGCGTGGCAGAGAAAAAGCGTGGAACGCGATAGCATTCAAAGATCCCTGGTTGCTTATCAGGCATTTTTCTCGTATATTCAAATTAGAATCGGACGCTATCATGGCTGTATATGTTGTGGTGCAGTCGAACTTTACGATTTTTCTGACGAATTTTACTTTGATAAATTCAATTTTGTTCACTAATGTCTTGCGCCATGCGAAGGGCCTGCCCGGTTGAGGTGGTTGGGGATGATATGGTTCGGGATTATTATTTCCGCCAACGACGCCGGTGAACTCACGCCGACAACGATGCCGGATTTTCTGCGACACGAAGCCCTTAACGCTCTCGAGTGAAAATTTTATTAAGAAATGCTCATTTATGCATGAATTATACTGCACATGTGGCAGGCACCGCCAATTAGGCTTGCTAGATAACGCAACCAAAGTAATGAACGGATATTAGAAATCTCGAGCAACGAAAATAAAACCGTGAAATCATCGCGATAATGGAAGTGTGGCATCTCTCTCTCTCTCTCTCTCTCTCTCTCTCTATATATATATATATATATATATATATATATATATATATATATATATATATATATACCAGAGAGAGATATTATTCGTTGATTTTCCGCTTTACAATTTCTGCTTTCCCTTTCTTCCTCTTATCCAGTGTAAGAGGTGTTCGATATCGATAGGTGAGACCGCCCTCTTTAATGAATTGTCATCTCTTTGTCACGTATTTCTCTTATTATATCCATAACGCATCAGCTTTAATACCATCTTCCATGGCGTCTTGGAATGGCCACAGTTCTTTATGCCTTCAGCTTCAATATCCGCTGCGTTCTTGCCCGTGCTGTCATCATTTCTTCTCCTTGCGCGGCTAAATCTTCTCTTATTCTATTTTGTACCACGGAGATAATGTTCGCAAATTTCACCATTCATCAAATGCGATAGTCCTCCTTCTGCGCTAATATTGTATCCCTCTCGACTTCGAATGTTCGAGTTCGAAACGGTTGCTGTGTGTTTCGTGTACAAGCTAGCACATAGTAACAAGTTCACCTACTACGTATTTTTCAATTATTGAAGAATTTTTATCCCTTTTTGCTGGGGCTAGACCTGCCAATTGCTAAACTGATGGGCTTTTCTTTTTATAACGTTACAAATCCGTGAGTGCCAGGTTACCGGAAGCTACTGTTTTCTTAAGCTACCGTTGTACTTGTTGCCGCAAACGTCAGTGACCAGCGACGCCGATTATCACGGAACACGTCTCCAAAGAAGAAGAATCGCCTCGGAAGCAAATACAAGATTCACAGAACACGCAATCATCGTATCGAAATGACATATGCTATTCGTCGGTTGAAATGACTTTAGTTCCTTAGACGCCGCTTTAGCGTGTCTCCCACGCATTCACGTAAGTATTTAGGAGCAGCCTTCAACACGAATGTCGCCGCCTCGTTTCACCGAAGGCAATACACGGGGCGATTCCCCCCGAGTCTCGCACAGCATGGGCGCAGCGACAACAACAATGTGCGCTGTCCTGTCTTACACGCGGGTGATTATACGCCGACGCCCAGGCGGTTCGAGACGTCTTGTTTGTATAACGCTTCGGGCATCGCGATGACAGAAGCTTCGTTGATTCCACGCGACCGGAGATTAAGGTGGAGAAAAGGCGCGGAAGGAGAAATTAACTGAGGGGCGAGCGGCGCGCTTGCGGCAATCAGTGCCCGCGACCATGCCAGCAGCTCGGCGGGGGGGCACGCTCATTAACGCCTCTCCCCGGCGGGAAATCACCAGGCGGGCCGCGGTTCGTTCCCACGAGGGGTGAGGGGAGGGTTGGTGCGACAAGAAAGGAGGGTTTAGCGCTGTCCTGGACTCGGGCGTGCGCAACCGGTGCAGAACGCGCGCCGCAGCTTTGGCGCTACGCGAGCTCGCGCGGCGATATTGCGAGTGCGCGCACTGCAGCAGCAGCAGCAGCAGCGGCGGCGGCAGCAGCGCCTATATTGAGGCGGCAGCGGCTGGCGTCGTCCCTTCCAATTTCGAAGGACTCGGGCGCGCAGCCGGTCGAGCGAGAGCGCCGCCGAAGAGCGTCAGCTGGGACCCCGGTGCAAGAGCGAGCGAGCGCCGGCACCACGCGGCGTGTCCCCGCTTCGCGAGCCATGCGTCGACGCCGCTGTCGCTCAGCGCGCGCGAACCGTCTTGTCGCGTAGTGCGTGCGTTCGCACGACTTAGCCCCTCCCTACCCCAACTCTTTTACCTCCCCTTCTCTTTCCCATATCCTCTATATCTCTGCCAGACTGCCGGTATCGAATCGGGCCGTGTACATGTCGCTCACGCTGCTTGCTGGCAGTGCAGTTTTATGGGCGACAGGCCCGCGCGTATGAGCACGGCCGCCGCCGCCGCCGCCTCGCCGTATTCGCTGCCGACTCAAGATATTCCGCCGCCGAGCCGCGCTGGCGGCAAGTTTTCGCCCTGGCCGGAACTTTGTTGTACGCAGGTTGTGCCGTTGTTTGCTTTTGATTCGCTTGCTGTTGCCCGGTAAACAGCCTGCACGTGTGTCTCGTTCTTTTGCTTGTGACGTCGTATAGGAGCTGCCGCCTGCAGGTTGCCGCGCTTTTTTAGCCTGCTGAGCAAAAACATTCTGCTTTTCTCGGGGCAAAAACGCGAACGGCCCGACTAGCATGAGCGCCGCCGTTCCCTTGTTGTAGGAGAACGCCATTTTCGAGCTTTTATTTTGGGGAAAGGAGAGGGCGGGGAGAAGGCATGCTGGAAAGGTGCTCCTAATTTCCCCGTGAGAGCTATCATTTTTCCCCTATACTTCTTCCATGAAAGGCAAGCCCGAGAATAATAAGTTGCATTATGTTGCAGTTTACACAGTGTGTAGGAGAATCACCGTTGTCCGAGGATTGATCGCTGGCAGTACTACACTTGGAGCACCTTAGTTTACATCACGATTGTAATGCGGGCCCAAACTTAAAACGCGAGAAACAAAGCTACCCTGCATAGTTGTCCACGCATGTCAGCCTGATCGTTGTCGTCGTTGCTGCTGTCATTCGTTGACTGCGAATCGTGAGAAGTTTGACAGCTAAAGTCCATCTTAGCTAAGAGGCGGGAGAATATGAAAATATCAACCCGCGAAAAAGAGGACGTGACAGAACACAAGGAAAACGCGTAATGTTGAGGAGGAAAGCCGAGAGCAATGAGGAAAAAAATTACATGCATAGACACATAAATATATGCAAGCCCACCGCCCGCGCCCAATATGCGTACTCATGCTCAAAGCAATAAAGAAGCACCAAACGAGACCTCTTCTTTGACACGGCCACCTCTGTGGCCAGCAAGAAACGCAGGGTATCTATCGCTCGCTTACCGCCATGGCCCAGCCTCAGTGCTAGTGCAGCGGAATCGTTCAAAGCAGGAATACAGATACCGACCACCACAGACCGTGTCGGGGCATAAGTGTTATTATTCCACCGGGTACTCTGTATTTTACGGTAGTGTCTCAAGGGAAGCCGGCCGGAAATCGTTCAAAGCTAGCTCAAGAGCAGGTTCTTAATTTTTGTGCGAGGCAGGGCCTCCTTGAATTTTTTTCTCTTCAGCGTCATTGGGAGCGTTCCCGCTTCTCTCTCTCTCTCTCTTTTCTTTTCTACAGCGATATAGCTGTTATGGTCTTAATCCCCTAGTCGTTTTGATATCCGCCGATGCCGCCTGTGCATGTCGCTGGCATCCCAATGTGATTTCCCAGAAGACGAAAAAAGAAAGAGAGAAAGAGAAAAAAAAATATTTACAGTGGCTCACGGAGGACTAGAGCTTCACACCCATACATTGCCAATCCTCTGACACACTCCGCCGATGTTGCAAGAAAATATACGGCGTCTGAACAATATTGTGCGTGGCCTTTTGAGCGCTCATTAAAATGAGTGGTTGACGCCACGCTCCGCAGCTTATCAGCGCCGAGATAAAAGAGTATAAGCAAAGCTACAATGGCAAGAAACGAACGGAAGGATATAAAAGAGGAGGAAGTAAGACCCAGTCTCTTTTCTTCTGGACCACCGGGGAGCGCAACCTACACAATCGAAGAAGCTTCTCGGATTAGAGGCACCACTAACTATAAAGTCTTCTTCTCGAAAGGAGAGTGCTCGCGCACACCTGCGAATGTCTACTCAAACCGATACCGCACGACACAGTTCAATACGTAGTGAATGTTAATCTTCAATGCAGGAGCAGCGCCTCAAGGATGAAACTGATTTGTGATAATTTCATTGAAGGGAATCATGTTTTGCCAATCGTCGCCGATGTTGAGCTACGTATTATAGGACCGCCGGGACCAATCGGGATGGGGGTGGGGAGGGGGTGTTGGCTTAAGGTGCTGTCACCTTAAGTGTGACAGCACAGATGATGCCACGTGCCTTGAATCACGAGGGAACACCACCCTCTCAATGCTGTCTGAAGGCACATTCCACTTTTTCAGTTTAAGCAGAGAAGTTCGAGGATCATCTTCGAAAGGTGAATAAACAAGAGAAAAGTGCGCCGCAACTCCGACTGTGGTGATGATTCCAGTTATGATGACACTGGCGATGATGTGCATTGGGTCTTGTGCGGCCAAACGCTGCCTTGCTTAAGGCATGACGGCTTCACTGGCCATTGTTGAGACGAACTTTGCATGTGAGATAAAGAATGTGTGCCGATGTTCATTCGCTAATGGATGTCGCCAAAGGGTGTTGTCAAAGCGTGTCATTTCGCCAAAGAGTGTGAAAGTGTCATTAGCTGGTGGCTGCCACTGATCTTATCGATCGGTTTAATATATGTGTATGCCACGAAGGCGACGATCATTAATACCTTTGTTTCACTGCCGGCCTTAACCGTAGTTAAGCTTAACAACGGTCACTCACTTAATCCCCGTTAACCTTAACCGCTGAACGAAAATCGAAATTGTAATCATATGGAAGGCGTCACTTATGTGCAAGTGTAGCTATAGTCCAAGCAAAGTACGAATACTGCTCTGTAAGTGCGTGCAATGCAAAATGTCCAGAGGACTTTACTCTCCTCTCCGAATGGCGCACGTTTTTGGTCTCTCCTTATAGGCACTTCTAGAGCTAAGCTATGTTTAGGCCCAAGAACGCCTGCGGCTCCAGTTATTGATTAATTAATTCAGATCCATGCCTACGGGCGACTGCGTATTAATACAGACCACCTGGAGCTCGTTTTCTTGGGACAGAAATCTCAGTACAGGTGCGCTTGCATTTTGACTCCACAGGAATAAATTGCTACAATACTGTGACCGACAACTCAAGTCCTATAGCTGGGCTCCGCCGCTAGACGACGTATCAGTGGAACCACGGAAAGTGTGCATGGACTCGGTGCGTCTCGTCGTTTTCGGACATCGCAACATGTGCAAGAAAAGGAAGTGCGTCGGTTCGAACCCTGAACACGAAAGATGTGTCCAGTAGGAAAGCCATACGGTTGATTGTTTGCGTTCTCATACACCACTAACGATTCCAAAAAAAAAAAAAAGAATTTTGAGATCTAGAGACTCCAGAAAGTGTCTGTTTATGGGCTGCCCATGGCTCCTTGCTCTTCGATGCTGACGAAGAAGTATACACAAAAGCGGCGGTCTGCAAATTCGCTCGACTGGCCCCGCTGCGTTTAGGATCACCCGCGGGTTGAAGTCGGACGTCGCAAAGTAACGACGGACACCTCTATTATCGCCATTTTCGATGTCGTTTGCAGCAGCAGCAGCGGGTCAAAGGCCGCCTGCCGAGTTTCCAAAAACCCCGTGACGCAAGGCGAAGTCTATACTCACTCTGCCCGCTATCACGTGGCGTCCGCGCGATCGGCGTCGGGATCCCCCCATCGGCCCCTACGATGGAGACGTCGTCGCGAGGACCGGAGGCAAAGGGGGCGGAAGGGGCGCAAGATTCTCGCGCACGCCGAAGTCGTTCGCTCCCTAGCTCGCTCGCGGGGGGGGAGGTAAGGAAGAAGCAGTGGGCTTCTCTTCTCGTGGCGTGCGGCGCGGCCGGCGGCGCTTAATCAACGTGGCGGCGGCCTGCAATTTGGGTCCGCCCATTTTTTTCATTTCGGAGCAGCAGCGGGCCGCCCCCATTATCGGATTATGGGCGCTGTGCTCTGGTACTCGGACGGGAGAGAGGGAAGGAGGGTCCTCTCTTTCCCCACCTCGGAGCGCGTGCATTTTTCATGCGCTCCACGACGTCCCTGCCGGTCGCGGCCGACGGAGCGGAGCGTTTCGACTCTCGTCGATGAAGTGACCACTTGGAGCGGCCGGCTGCCTCTTGCCACACGAACGGGGGGCGCACACATTGCGATCACTGTACTGTGTACTACGTTTCAGAATGTGGAGGGTTGAATTTTTGTGTTATACGCAGAGGTTGATAGCGTGCATTAACTCTGAATCCGCTGTTTCCAGAGCTCTTTAAAAATTCGGTGCAGGCCATCGATGCTACGAAGCGCGCTTTAAGGCACGTGACTACATGCTGGAGACTGTTTCCCAGACTGAGCTCAGACAAAGTACGTTCGCACGATCGCGTTATTTCTTTATTATTGGCTGACTGCATCTATGACTGCGCAACTGGTCTAAAACGTGATTCTAAATCAGTGCGAGCATATTTTCTCGAGAAGTGGTGCTCCTTGAATACCAAAGGATTCGGGAGAGAGCTCAAATGTGGTTCACGGGCCCCTCTATATGGTGAGGCGCAGGAGACGAGAACCGCTGTCAAAACAACGAACATGACCTCTGTCGTGGTGTCCGTAGTCACCTATCAGTGTAAAGTCACGTTATATGCTCGCCAATTCAGATGAAACGATCACCAGATTTGGGGAGATCGATTGCTCGTCGCAGGACCTAATATCAACGGCAGAATATCCGACGGGCAACGTCGCCTTTCTTTTATGATGGTCAGTTGTGAGCAATATAGGAAGCAATTTAAATGTAACCCTTGCAGAATAAAAAAAAAAGAAGTACATGTATATACTATTGCGAACAGCGCCAGAACGGGACAAAAAATAAGGGTGCAAGCGAAACGGGCGACCGAATAAGGGACCACACGACAGCGATTGTGTCGCGTGGTCCCTTATTCTTTGTCCCGTTCGCGCGCTGTTTGCAATAGTGCGCTACCATACCAATAAGCCCGGCTAACCACCATTTTGAAAAGCGCATATGTATAGTTTGTTTTTCTTTCCTTCTTTTTTTTTATCGACATGATAGAAGGAAATATTGGCTCACAAATACGGCGACGGCTACTCCTTGGATCTTGAACACGTGGTACATTTACATATATAGTAACTGTACCATCTGTCGTTATTCCCTAACAAGGCATAACGGAATTTTCTACGCATTGCTTGTCTCCATCCCTCCCCCCCTCCAAAAATAAAGATAAGATAAAATTATAATAAAATGTAAACGCGTTCAACAATGTCCTTGAATTACGTGTGAACGCTTAAAGCCCATCCTATTGCCTAAACCTATCTTTGCCTTTGTCAAAGATAGGTCCACCGATCAAAACGTAGGCCAGCCTTTCTGAGGCAATTTATCCCTGTTTATGTAACTTCTACATACCAGAGTGTGCTACTCCGTCTGTCGGCCCCCTTCTTGATTTTGAAGGAACTGCGCGTTGGCTGAGCGAGAATTATTGTTCTGGGGGTTCGTGTAGGTGCTAATAGGTGCGCGCATCGCAAAGACGTTTGGCCCCATTCACAAAGCTTTTCTTTCGTAATTTTGCTTTGCCATTGGCTGTCCGCCTTCGCTAATGCTATGTCTGGCATCCGGATCGGCTAAAATTCTTTCTTACGAAAAATTCTAGCAGATAAGAAGTTTTTGCGAATTCCGGCCGTTGTTCTATAAGAAGACGGCGGCGTCCGTTGTGAGAGCTTTCTGCCGTCACGTTCAATGATTTATGAGCCGAAGGAATCGCTGAAGTATGCTGATTCTTCTTTGCAAGTGTTTTACCAGTTGTCTCACTTTTCACTGAGAGAAAACAACGTGCTCGAACCCGTGTTCCAACGCATTCCAACGCCCATGGCGTCGCTCAGAGATTATGAGACGGTTAGCGTGTCATTTTATTGAAGCAAATATTTAGAAGTGCGAACACGGTAATCTTCTTACCATATTCACGGTATGCCACATGACGTGCCGCCATCTTCTTACTGCACTTGAGACGCTTAATCCGTCGTATTTCTACGCACTGAGCCCTATAGCAGTGCACGTCAGTCGCAGTGAAGCAAATAAAGCGAGGACTAGCTCACCAAAACACAAACAAAAATCCGGTAGACAGCAAGTGTTTTCCGAGTATATCTTGTAAATATTTGTGAACGACAGCTCACCTAAAGCTTTTGTAATGAGAAACCATTTTTTCAATATTTTTCTTCCTTTTCCTCATTTTGGCAATTTGTGCTTGTTACGTTATTTCAACAGTAACTTCCTCACTGGTGAGTTTCCGCTGAACTTTGGTAGTTTGCTGAGATCGTACAAATGTGGTTTGTAATATGCGTAAGAAGTCGCTAGAAACGAAAGGCGATCTTAGCGGGATAAGCACGCCGGTGTCATTCATTCATCAGCGTTCACGAATCTTCGCACACGCCCGTGAGCATGCGTGTGTGTGTGTGTGTGTACATGCGTGTGCGTGCGTGTGTGCATGTGTGCGTGTGTGTGTATGCGTGTGTGCATGGGTGAGTGTGCGTGTTTTTTTTATTTATATGCAACTGTTGTGCACAGATATAGTGGGTTTATATAATTTGTGTATACGAGTATAATGCGCTTCTTCTCGTGCATCTGTCGGGGTCCATGCGCATATACGACACCGGAGAGTAGTTGCTAAGCTCACTGTATTGTGCCACCGTTATTAATCATCCTCCTCCATTCCCAGTAGTGTGGAGCAGCAGGCCAGAGGCATGCTTACCCGATTAATATCTCCACCGTTCGTCCCACTATAATCACTTTTGTCACAGTACCGGCGTGTTTTATATACGGAGAAGGACGGCGTAAAGGAGGGAAGGAAGTTTTGAGGACAGCCACTATAATTCCAATCAGAGCATGTTACGTTGTGTTAACTTGTTTGCCAGGTTCTCTCTCTGAACATGAAAGAGTGAATTGGATTTCTCACATTATTCCCGGTACGGAATCCAAGAACACCTTCTTTCAAAAACATTCGACAGCAAAGAAATTGACTGACTGACGGATGGACTTTTAGTTCATTCTTTTGTAACATACAGTTTGCACACACTGAGTGGACCCTTAACCCTAGGCTAGTTAGTGTCCAATTTTTTTAAATGGCAATTCGACAGGTAAACAGCATTGAACAAAATCAAATATACAATCATCAGATATGAAATAAAATCGTTCGTCCACAATCAAGCATACAATTTTGATCAAATATCAAATCGGACATAATATCAGTCAAGTTTAATCAAATATAATACAAAATCTAATCTACAATATGCAAAAGTATTTTCAGAAGAAAAAAAAGAAGAAACTTAATATACATGCAAAAATGCAAATGAGACACATTTCAGAAATATCTGATTACGTCAGGGAGTTTTTAATTGTTCGATGTAGTGTTGTTGTAGTGTGTTAACAAAACGAGGTGAAATGTTTATTAAAAGATGGAAAATTGTTCCAGATTTTAATACCACAGAATTGTAGTAGGCGTTCGCCGTGTACGTTATTGCGACAGGGATTTTTATTTATTTGTTTATTTATTGAATTATTCATTGAGTACTGCTAGCCTGAATTACAGGACTTAAGCAGGAGTGGGTTACACTTTTCGGTACAAATGTACCTGAACAGCAAAAAGAGCACACATACAAGCAAACGGAACTGGAGAAATGCGATTGGTGTGTCAAGTACGGCACTGAGTACAATAATAAAATTTCAGATGGCATAGTTCATATGTGAACACGTGTGGGGACGCATTAGACAGAGCGTTGCTCAACACTTGACAATGTGAAAAAAAAAGAAAAAAAAAGAAATATTTGGTTAGATGCGTTAGACCTGTCAATAGTGGAGCATAGTATTAAGAAAATATAACTGAAAAAACATCAAATAAAGAAAAGCAAGAGATAAGTGCGACGCTTTCATGGAACGTTGCTAGACCATTGACGATAAGACACTATCATTTCACATTTTGAAGTGTGGCAGTGAAAACGGCAACAGAAGAGCTCTCGATTACTTCTCTGGGCAAACGATCCCAATCACGGATGGTACGGGGGAAGAAAGAATTCATGTAAGTGTTAGTTCTGCAAGAAATTTCGCTAACTTTTTTTTGAGTGGAAAGAACGAGTGGAATGCTGTGTAAGAGGTTTCAAGTACGTGCTTTCTGTCGATTCCAAGATTATCATGGTATATCATGTATAATGTCTTTAGCCTTTCGCGATAGCGTCTTGTGTGTAGGGAATTCCAGATTTGCGGAAATTAATAGAGCGGTTGGCGATATTTTGCTGCTGTATGAATTAAAAATAAACCTAGCTGCCTATCGCTGAACATTTTCTAGTTTCCTTATTACCAAAAGGAAACTATTTCTTATTTCAATTACCAAAAGATAATTGTCTAGTACAACGAGATGGCGCGTGAAACAAGGACATATGAAACGACGACTGTAACTGACAATGGTGTACACATATGTTACTAGTTTTATTTCCATAAGAGGTCGAAGGGCAGAATCCGTAGCTTCATCTTTAAAGCAGGCGCGCCTGCTCTTAACAACGACCATTGTTAACGAGGCTCTTCAGCTGCATTTACGGCGCCATCGTCGCTTTGTTGGTGTTCAGCAAGCTTCACACCACCGCTAGGAAGCGAGTTTCCAGTGCAATATTTGTTATGTCTGCTCATTCTGCGTCTACGCGCAACCCTTTGGCCCTCTGTCTCATTCCATAGCGTTACCGCACCGAGGTACGAGCGAGTCTCCCCGCTCGACTCTCTGCCGCTTGTCAGGTTCAGGTTCGTTCTTCTTTCGCCAGGCGCTTTGTGAGTACACACGCTTGTTGGTATGCATGTTTGTGCACACCTGCATTCCCATTGCGTCATCGCACACCGGCGTGACTTCGTTTGTCTGACTTCGCTGCGCGGAAAGAGAGGCGGGGCCACGTATGTATCCAAATCACGATCGTGTGACGCCATCGTTCTGCATTCACAACGATATTTGTTTTCTATGCCTTACTCGCACTGCATGGTCTGTGTTTTATATGCCTTACTCGCACTGCATTTCGTTCTTTCTTCCTTTCGTTCTTTCTTCCTTTCGTTCTTTCTATTCCTTTCGTTCTTTCTTCCTTCCTTCCTTTCCTTCTTTGTCGTTCCTTAGCGAGCTGTTCTGTTAGTATGCTTGAAGTGCCTCGACAAGATTCTTACTTGAAGCCTCAGCTTGCTTGGTGCAATTCGCGCTCGACTGAATTCACATTGCATCGTCGCAAGTCTACTTGTCGCTTCGTCTGTCTGGCACGTGTAAAACCACTGCACATGTCTTTTTATAATAGCGGCTGGCGAAAAGCAAAACGTCAGAGCGAAGCGAAAGCAGAGAAGGGGGGGGGGGGGGGGGGGAGGGGCGACTGGGAACTGAGTGACACGCTTGAACTTTGGGATGACAGGCACGTCACTTCGCCGTGACGTCAAGGGCGTGCAGAAAAGGCTGCAGTGAGCGATTCTGTACGCGACATTGTTTCGGAGTGCTCAGCGCATTCAGCGCTAAGGCACGTGGAACGAGAAGAGTGTAGATACAGCAAGCGCTGATTGTAGGCACGAACACCGCCCCGAGGTCGTTTGTGTTGTGTCTCTTCGTCTTAACCCCTGTGCTGAATTCAATCCACTGTGCAAGTGCCGTATACAGTACCAGCGACTTCCGCTCCCGTGGGATGCAGCGCACCGCTGAGCTGCAGGCGCATCGCCGTCCCGCTTGGCCGGATAAAAGAGCCGCGAACCCTTTAATTTGCAGCCGAAAAGCTTCCGGCAACCAACGCCGCATCTCCTCGTCGTCGAGAGAGCGAGGGACGCGCGGTCATCCCCTCCCCGACTCGCTCGACTCGGTGCCTTCCTCGCTCGTTGGCTCCGCGGTTCTGTCGAGTTTTAACAAGCGTGACCCAAAGCGAGTCGCCATGCTGGCGGAATGAGTAGGTCAAGTTTTCGAAACATCGTCCTGCATACGTAGAACCGTTAATACTTCACGCGCGTAAACGAGCCTACACACGTATATAAAAGCGTACAACTTTCCTAAGAACAGCACTTTCTCGTAGAAAATATATAGGCATGTGTGTGTGTGTGTGTGTGTGTGTGTGTGTGTGTGTGTGTGTGTGTGTGTGTGTGTGTGTGTGTGTGTGTGTGTGTGTGTGTGTGTGTGTGTGTGTGTGTGTGTGCGCGTGTGTGCGTGTGTGTGTGTGTGTGGGGGGGGGGGGGGGATTGGTGATTTAGCCGGCAATAGCCGGAAAGAAAATAATAAGGAAAGGAAGCGGGTGGTGGGAAAGAGCAGCTGAAGAAAACTGGGCGGCTGCGTGGCGCCGGGACTTCGGTTTACCACGTCATGTGCATTACGAGACATGCAAGTCGCTTATGCTGTCTGTCTTCGCGTTTTTGAATTCGGCCCAAGATCTCCTGAAATTCGGCAGCAGCGTAGAAATTTCACCTGGGAGGAGGAGGAGGAAGCTTTAATGATTTGAATTGAATTGAAGTTTATTTTACCACATAAGTACACTGATGCACATAGCGGCTGCGGTAGGGATGACGGGATAAAAGCTGCATACCGGCAGCTTGACTGGTCCCACCTCCCCGTGAATAATAGGCAGCAACATGCGACATATTCATTGTACATACTTGTGGCGAGATAAAAAATGCATACATACATACATACATACATACATACATACATACATACATACATACATACATACATACATACATACATACATACATACATACATACATACATACATACATACATACATACATACATACATACATACATACATACATACATACATACATACATACATACATACATACATACATACATACATACATACATACATACATACATACATACATACATACTGCAAGATCATAAATGTCGCAACTTTAAGACGGTAAAGAATACTTTTCAAGTGACACAAAAAATTAACATTCACAACAGCATTTGCAACAAGGTGCTTTTGGATACATGACGTATGTTTTCATCACTTATAGTTTGTATTTGCTAAGCATTGAGGGAATACAGTAGGAGAGTGTTTGAAGGCCGTAATTTGTGCGTGGGGCGCGGAAGTACGTCTAAAATAGGTTAGTAGGAGGAGAAAAGGAAGGCAGAAGGGCTGGGATGTTGACGAAAAATGCGTCTGTTGACTAGCCTATACGCTAGGGGAACAAAACACGGGGAAAGAAAAATGAGAGAGAGAGAGAGAGAGAGAGAGATGGGGGAGGGAGAAAGGGAGGGAGGAAAGACACGGTGAATTCGCGCACGCTCGTGGATGGCACCACACAATAAATAAAAAACAAACAAAGAGACGTCGACCGGAAGAGCGTGTCTGTAGCCTGCTACTCTTCACCAGGGTAAGGGGCAGATCGAGATAGGCAGAGAGAGAGAGAGGTAGACGGCAATTGGCGATGCAATGGAACAATGAGCTATATACACGTTGCACAACACGCGCTGTAAAATTAATTTTATTTCGCTGTAAAATATCTGGATGGCTGCCTAGGCCAAAAGCTGTGATTAAAGAGCTTGACGGAGGCCCAGACAGCCGGCTACATGACGTGGGCAGCATTGCGTTTACGGTACAATATCTCCAATAATGTATTCAGCACATTTCAGAAGAGTGTATGAATAAGTAAAGTTACAACAGAGGCCAATAAACAGGAATGATGATACATGTTTACAGAATAGAGTTACACAGATAAATACCTCTGCCGCTAGAATAAGGAGACGAAGAACACGAATATATATATATATATATATATATATATATATATATATATATATAACGCAAAAGACAAATACATGCAGCAAAATATATTACCGAAAACATAGATTTCGAATTTCAACATAACATCATAATCGCAAGAACTTAGTTAACTATGATTTGAACTGAATGCTGGGGTTTTACGTGCCAAAACCACGATTTGACTGTGAGGCACGCCGTAGTCGGGGGACTCCGGGTTAATTTTGACCACCAGGGGATCTTTAACGTGCTCCCAATGCACGGGACACGGGCGTTTTTGCATTTCGCCCCCATACAAATGTGGCGGTCGCGGCCGGGATTTGATCCCGCGACCTCGGGCTCAGTAGCGCAACACCATAGCCGCTAAGCTACCGTGGCGTGTAATGTTTTGAAATAAGAGGGGGGGGGGGGGGGGGGGCAGCAATGTGAAATAGCAATGGAAGAAAATAAAAAAAAAGAAAGAAAGACACCAATACGATCTACATACGAACAAGCATTTGTCGCAATAGTGTTTCATTTGGATTTTCCCTGTGCTTGCGTTGTAGTGCACGTTAAAGAACCCCAGGTGGTCAAAATTAATCCGGAGCCCTCCACTACGGCGAGCCTCATAACCAGAACTGGTTTCGGCACGTAAAACCCCAGCAAGAAGAAAAGTGATATTTGTTAAAAGATGGAAGGTTACGTTGCAATTACACCAGATTATCATCGGTACGAAACCGTTTTTGTTTACTACGCCCGCACCACGTGCAGGAATAATCATCGCGATAGTCAGGAGCTGACGTCAACGGAGCCGAAATTCGGAAAACCCAAAGGAAAAGGGCAGTGATCGACGGGTGGCGAACGTTTAAAACCTTTTCTTCCAACCGACGGCATTCAGTGGGAACAGCAGCGCACAACCAAATGTGTTTGCTCGGAAGCGCTTCGCTTGATCTGTGGGCTAATTATTACTGCTACGTATCACATTTTTTTTCTTCAAATGACATGCGTCTGAGTGCGCTGCCTCTTCATTTGCGGAAGTGCCAAATAGCACACGTTGCCAGCTATCATGAAGTAGCTGGCCTTGGACAACACAAACACAAATTGAAGCAGTACTGGTTCAGTAAGGAGAAACTAGACGGATTCATCAAGATTTGCACTGGGAATCTGGGTCTTGAATGCGCTGGTTGTACTCTTGACAGCGAAGTGCAACATCGATAGCAATGAATAGATGAAAAGAGAGCGGAAGCTGGAGACATAATAACATCAAAAGATATTGTGTTCTAAAGAGATATAATTGGTTCTAATGAAACACCAACCATCCTGGCGTTACTGTTACCAATTACTGCAACGGCTCAGATGGTGATGGCGCTCTGCTACTGAGCACGAGGTCACTGGTTCGATTCGTGGCCGCGCCGCGCCCGCTTTTCAACAGGTGCGGTATGTAAAAATGTAAGTGCGCTTATATTTAGGTGCACCACTCAAGGAGAATCCCAGGTGGTCTAAATAATTGGAACGCCCTACAATAAGGCGTTCCAGATGTCAGGCGTTGATTTGGAACCTTCAACTATACCCCGTTGGCCAAATCAATCGTGTTACTGCTATGAAGAAAGGATCCGCATGTTTCGTAAGACGAAGGAGAGAAACAGGCCACTCACTACTAAAATTTCTACACGCCTGCGAAAAATTTCTCATTATCAAGAACTGCACCAAGCTTAATGATACAGAAACAGGCATCTGGAACAAGTTTTCGCAAGAAATGCGGGAAAATAGAAAGCTGTTGTGATGATGGGCGCGAACAGATAAGTTGTTATATAGGGTTATATTCAGGGCCCGAATTCCCAAAAGGTTCTTTGTTCGCAAAACCAGATGCCACGAAATTGCGTAGCTGTAACAGCACTTACGAAAAAAAGCTTTGTGAATTCGATTCAGACTTGCAGACAATAAGCGGCTGATCAGTGGTATCACATGTGAAATCGTAAGGTTGAAGAGTTGAGGGATGGAATATGAGTGGCTGCGTAAACATGCAGAAGGTAGATTCCAGTAGCTGTCAGGCGCCTGAATTGGCTTCCACATGAACGCGGTGAAGCTCGTCATCTTTCAGCCTGTTTCCCTCATAAAGAAGCATTGTAATGGCAGCTTAAGGGTTGAATAAGTTGAGCGATCTTGCTCCACTTTTTATATAATTAATGAAAGCCATATTTGTCATGCGGTGCATTTCTTTCAGGCAATATTTTCATCTCCAGCAGGAAACTCACCTGAGATGCCTTCGTATGTCCACCAATCGTCCCAGTTTGCAGCAACACCTGGAATAACAAAAACGTGGTGCGTCAACAAACAATTGTCTATGCAGACAAAGAGAGAAAGACAAAAGGAAAAGCTTTTTCAACCAAGGAAACAAACTATTTCAGTGTCAACGCACAGTCATATTGTCAGAAAATTACTTCTATCATTGGAGCATCATGTTTTTATGTACACTGTGCTACCTTTGAGGGAGGCAGAACAAGCACTTTGAGAAGCAGCTAAACTCCATACTTGTTGGGCGAATCGGTGGCTCAGCTGATCACGAATGATTAGCTAATTTCAGATGTATCGGCTTGTGAATGTTTTGCGCGCGAGTTTGCGTGTGTGTGGCGGTACATATATCATTCACGTCATCTGTACTAGCATGTGAAGTGTCCTCTTCAGGATTCCATAACTATATCATCTTTACCTCTATTACTCAAAAAGAAGTGGGCTTTCTCTCAACACCACAGACAGATTTCTTCCTTACTGCTGTGATTCCGCACCAAAAAAAAAAAAAAGGCGATATCTTTGGTGCTTGCCCTTGCCTCATTTACACAACCAAACCATACTTCCCCTTTTATTGCGTTCCTGCCAAAGTCATGGCAGAACTACGTCTTCCAACATGCTTTTCCAGCCAAAGTTTTCTGTATGCTAAAGGTATTAATTGTGTTAGATCTTAAAAACAAGGTTTTCACCAAATTTTTCCGATCTTCACACGGTTCCAGGTTTAGCGCACCTCAGGCTAAAAATCTGAGGCGCGCTAAGGTTTGCAGGCCATTTAGAACAAGCAGTATAGGTGTTGTGTGCCTGAAGTTGAGGGAAATAGAACCTGACGGCCTTCTTTCTTTAATGACGGTTTCTTGTAATGACAGTTTAATGACAGCTTCCACTCTACAGAGAGGTAGTATACACGCAGGCCAAATTTGACAATGCTTTATGGAACATTGTGGTTTCGTCCAAACTATCTACTGAAGCGAGAGACGTTTCTGAAAACCGTTGCCGCATAGAAGGAAAATGTGGGGCAATGTTACCACCGGCCCGCCTACCGAAACAAAACACATGTTTGCTGGTGTCTCGACCAATTCTGTAGATGTCTTTGTATTGCGTTTCACGGATCTTTCCACCGCTGCAGAACCATGGTCCGGAAACGTGCATGTTATTTTGCAGTGTTCAGTCATTTTCCAACGAACGCCCTCACTGTACTGTAACTCTACATGAATTCGGCTGTCATCTTTTGCGTGGTTTTATCCAGTAATACCCATAATCACAGTATTTTCGTGACAGCGACCGCAGAGGGTCCACGTTAGTTTGAGTTGTGGTAAAGAAACGAGCGCACTGTGATGACTTCGTCTGGTTTTATTTCCCGCAGCGTGATGGCTGAACAGCTGGGCATACCTACACCCTATGAAACACTGCACCGGAAGCATCTGACGCAACCATAGCTATTTTGGAGACAACCGACACCGTCAAAGCTCTCTTCAGCCGGCGCAGCCACGAAAACAACGTATACGCAACGATGAACGCGTTGAATGCGCGTGGCAAGTCTTGTGTAGGAACTACTCTCGAAATCAATGTTAAGTGTTGTAGTTTGCTTGTTGACTATACATAATTTATCCCTTAGATTAGGGTAGAAAATTACTTGATGTCTTCCAACAAGAACAACATGTGAACAAGAGAAAATGCAACATGTACGTTGTATTTTATCGTTTCATTAGTAAAGGAACGGGAGCTTCTTTCACGCATTCCGGGAAGTGCCGTGTGCGCTGCATACTCTCAAAGAAGACGCGCCTGACAGGCGGCGGGACAGAAGAGTTTGCGCTCCAAATAGCCGCCCGTAAACAAACACGAAAAGGAGGTCGCCGATATCCACCGGGGCTTGCTTGCTTGCTTGCGCGCGAACACGAACAAAGTGAAACAATTTGGGCAATACCGAGAAATTTATTCGGTGCCGGAAAAAGCGCGGATACGCGAGAAGAAGAAAAAAATGGAACAATGAAATGACGGACAGCAGGCGCTTATTGGGACAAACTGGGAAACGAAAACGGGAAGCGCGGAGGAAGTGGTGTTTTATAGCGACGCACCGCTAGAGGGATATGGGGAAGTGGGGAGAGGAGGGGAAGGGGCGGCAGGGGGAGAAGGGGCTAGCAGCGGCGGCGTGGATGCAGTGTGTACTGGAGAGGCCTCTGGAGGGGCGAGGCAGAAGCTGACGCGGCGGAACGTGTCACGCTTCCGTGTGCCGCTCCGGTGCCGTCGGTTGCCGCACTTTATGTGGACAGGGTGTGCGGCACCCCGGCGGCAGTCTCTCACCGAAGGTGCCAGTCGTGGTTCGGCAGACGCGCTCGCGTATAGAGCGCGCAGAGAGAAAAGGGAAAAGAAAATGAAATAGTTGGGCGAGCAACTCCGCGTTGTACGAGGGCGCAAGAGAGAGAGAGAGAAAGGTGGCGCCCGGCATTTTTATCTCCCGCTGCTCTTCGGATACTGTGCACGCTCGAGCATCTTCTCTACAAACGATAAAGCTGCAGCCGAGAACCCTTTTGAAAGGAATGAGTGGCCAAAGAGAACGAATGCAATGGTTTTCGCACTGACACTGGGAAAACGGTGCTTTGCTTTGCGTTAGTAATAGTAATGGCTGATAGGGGTTTCACGTGTAATAGTTTTCGTATGCTTGTCGCACTCTGAATGGCCATGAGCTGGTGTAAAGGTAGCTTGACTGAGTGACTGCATTTAATTCCCTGCAGTACGTTACACAGTGCTTACGAGAGACACCGTAGCGGAAGGCGCCAGATTAATTTTTGATTACAGAAACAGGTGGTGTTCCAGCGAGTTCAGTGTCACTTAGGAATCAAAGGGAATGAAATTCCCGATGCGTTGGTTAGAGCGACTCGTGGCAATTCGGAATCCCGCCTTACTTTCCTATCCCAGTCGGACACACGACGCGCTTTACGAAGCTTCAAAAGATCATTGCGTTTGTGGAGTTGGTTTAGAAAGAGTACAACGGTAATCAGTCTTATACGCAGTTGATCCCATTCCGCAGTTGATCCGGGGCACTACAGTCTGAGCATCGCTGTGCGAGGTTGCGATTTTGTTGTGGGCGAAACACGGGCTTTCTTTTTGTTTGCTTGCGTACTTGTTTGCTTCCCCGTATATAGTTTAGCGGACCAATTTCTGTGGCAACAGATGGAAAGCTACCGTGCCAAAACAGCGCACGTGTGACGTACAGCCGCGCCTGAAAGCTATAGTCCCAAAATCTCACTCGCGTTCATTTTGGGCCGGGGAACAGAAAGAATGGACATCTTATTTGCTACAGCGCCTGCAATACAATAAGTCCCAAAATACACCACTCATTGTAAAATTTGAATTTTATGTTTCCGCTTCGCTCTTCGAAATTAGGCAAATGCGGAACCGCTGAGAGGGCGCTGTCAAGCTAGGCCGGACTACTTTGCGCAGTAACACACGTGTACCTCCTCCACCCCTGTATCTATTTCTTCATAGTCACAGAAACTTGTCCGCGACTAGCTGCCTTCTGCGGTACACATTTGCAGCTGGGAAATCCACAAAGACGCGCTCATTTTCTACGTTTATTTAACGCGCCATTCCGACTGGCCTTATGACAATGGCTTAAGGTATAATTCTCGTTCACTATAGCTTAAGGCAATCTTCTACCTTTCTGCGTGTGGGAAACGTGCGAGAGAGAAAAATGACAGGGGGAGGGAGAGGGAACACAGAACAACAGACGCTGCAGCGTTTGCTGCAGTATCCGTATTGCCGTAGTCCGTGCCCCTGGATCCGCCGCAGGGCGTCGGCCGCAGCCATAAATCTGCCCTGGCCGCTTCAAGCGCCCAAGCGCCGCGCCTCGGGTCCGAAGGTTTAATCCCCCGGGCTCTGACGTTTCGGTGCAATTTACGTGCGTTCCGACGAGGCAACGCTGCGCCGTGCGGGTAAAGGGAGCCTCGACGGTGGGTCGCACCGAGCTCGGGATTCTAGTATATACTGGCGATGCCCCCCCCCCCCCCCCTCCTCTCCCCCTTTCCCCGTACGGTAGGCCTCCCCTCACGAGAAACAGTGGTTGCTTGGTGCAAGCACGTGACTGTCTCTCTTTATCTCTGTTTCTATTTATCGCTCGCTCTCAATACCGGCCGCATTTGGTCAGAATTAAATCCGTGATAACTTGAGTGATCAGCTTTGACGAACTACTCAACGAGGGGTTGCGGTTCTGCAATAGTGTTACGCGTGATCTGTTACTCAAATGAACAACAAACAAAAATGTTTCACGATTCATGTGGCAGGTAGTGGATAACGCGTGAGTTGCTCATTAGTCAATGTAACACTTTTTTTGTGTAGTCATATGGCGAATGTTATGGTTGTGAGTGTGATGTCGTATCACAGCAAAAGGAATGCTTCCTGGGCTTATTTTCAAGCTACGTGAGCCAATTAATAACATGGGAACCCTTAGCAGAATTCTATTTTTTTTGTAAACCTAATTGGCTGATTTCTGTTCTGACGTACGAGTGACTTTTATTGCTCCTTAACTTTGTAGTTACACCTGGAGTAACATATAGACCTTACTTGCTGCCGGCGTGTTTTGTGTCGTGAATACAGGCGCTGCTCCAAGCCTGAAAAAAGTAATGGCTTGGACGATGATTCGAACCGAGGATCTTGATCACAGAAAGCCGATGCTCTACTACACCCCAGAACACTGCGCATCCGCTAGCTGTCCGCTCGGAGTTGACTGACGACCCGAAATTGAACGTAGACGTCGTTGAGTTGGACAACTTTTTGTGGAAGTTCATACCCGAACAGGTGCTTTTATGCATGCCAGCGCGGATAGTCATCGTGCGTTAACTGCGCTTGGAGCTAGGAATTATCCGTTATGCAACAATAAGACTTCGTTAAAAGGCCCACTATCCACCCTAAAGCACCTTACCGCCGCTCAAAAGGAGTAAAATCCTCTAGATCTTGTGGAAGCTCTGCATAAACGGCAACGTAATTTGTAGCATCTTGGGACCTGTAAGAAACTTGTTGGAAGCCATATTGGTACGAATATAAAGGTCGTGCGGGTTTTCACGCACACGCGTATCGAGCCTTAATCCGACATCCCCGGCATCTCTCGGAGTTAGGTTGGTGCGTTGGGACACTAAACCCCATTAATTATACAATTGTACGCGCGTTCAGTGGAAGTAACACTTTGTCGCGCGCGCACTGCCCTCGGTGCATCACGTCACCTCAGAGATGGTCGCTGCGCACCTTTGTGAAACTTGACAAAGCGCGTCGGAGCGTTACGTCACGGCAGCTACCCGTCTAATTTTTCGGTTTGTTCCTCGGCAGGTACTCTCTGGGAGTCGGACAGGACGTCAGCGCATGTTCTCTCTCCTCGTGCGACCAATCGCAGAAGAACGCACCCATTTGAGACGTCACGGCGTCGCATTAGTGACATCATCCCGTGGCGACCCGCGCTTACCGAGTGCCGAAAGCTTAAAGTGACGTAATCTAGAAGCGTTCGCGCGCGCCCAATGGTGTGAGTTCAGTGTCTTATTTTGCGGCGACCGCGTCTGTCGAGCGTTAAAAGCTTAATGACGTCATTTGCAATCGTTCGCGCACTTCGAGAGGTGAGAGCTTATATAGTGTCGCCATCTGGCGGTGACCGGCTATTTCGATCTTTGAGAGTGCGACGAAATCGGCTAATTCGGGCTGAGGAGCATGAGGTCTGCACGTGCGAACTTTCTTGACTCCGTAATTGAAGCGTTGCTCAAGCTTGCAGCCTTCGCCGACCTTCGTTTTCAGTGAAAGCACCGACACACGCAGCATTAAAGGCAGCAGCACTCGGAACAAGAACTAAACGTCGTGAGACTACCAGCGATAAAAGAAAAAATAATATACAATTCAAGCTAAGTCGTGCAGTTTCTTCGTTCGTTTCTTTTTGCATTCGTGAATTGTCTATGAAGGGCGAGAGGGCGACCGATAAAAGTTACATGTTTGCATACTTAAAGGAAAATTATGTTTGTTTATTATTTACATAGCTATTCACAAACATGAACTGACACCCTGACTTATATAGCGTTGTTTAGCACACCGCGATGCGCGGCCCTCACTAATCACTTGCATATGCTCCCGCGCTGTTGCTCGCGTTCAGACGGAACTTTACAGGAACAGAAAGCGGGCGTGATCGCACTCGCACAAAATACTCAAAACCATCTTAACAAGCCCTAATAGGGAGCCGTTAAACTTGATGGGGGTGCAACTCCTCCATAACAACATTTCGTTTCTAAAATAACACCATAACGGCACTATACCAAATTGAATTAAAATGCACCCTTGACGACATATGAATATGAAACAGTCTTAGTACATCATGCGTCGGTGATTACAGCTTCTGAAGCAGAAGAAAGGGAAAACAGTTCCTATATGGACCCGCCGCGGTATAGTTCACAGTCTATGACGTTCTACTGTTGAACACAAGGTCGAGCGTTGATTCGCAGTCACGGCGACTGTGCTCCGATGGAAGCCGATTGAAAAAGAACGCTCGTGAATTGAGCTAAGATCGAGCCAGCCCTAAGGCGGTCGAAATTAAATCGGAGTCCTCCCCTGTGGCATCTCTTATCTTGCTTTGCGACTCAAAACTCAGTAAGTCAAGTGGCCTAATTTGTGTTCTATAGTTCGCAACCGTTTCGGAACTCATTTTATAGAAGTGAAGTTTGATTTGTAACGTCTTTATTTAAAAAAAGAAGAAACGAAAAAAGAAATCGGCGTAGCTTGCACTAGTGGCGCAAGGCTAAAGACACTGCGGAGCTTATCGGTTCCTAGCTGGTCGTGGCTATACGAAATGATGTCAAGTTATACGAAGTAATGCCAAGTGATGCTAAGTTATACGAAGTGTATAAGCATTTCCTCGTGGTCCGTGGCATCGGGGAACGCCTAGCGAAGCACTTGCAGTCCGAGCACACGTAGGGGAAGTGGGGCGAAAGCTATATGCACAGTGTACGGGCGGCGCGCAGCAGGACGACACGCCGGGATGACGTCATGGCGCATGCGCAGTAGCCCACAGCTGGCGGGAGCTCGGCGGAGCCGTGTTAGCCACTGTAGCCGTGTCTGTGTCGGGCGAAGCAAGCGCGCACCTGCGCCGGCGGTTACTAGGCAACGCGAGGTGACGTCATCGCTACTGCCACGGCGCATGCGCGTCTAGGCGAAGTTGGGCCAGGTGGTGCGCAGCTGTGGCTTGGTTGTTGCTAGGCAACGGCGCGTAGTTTTCTGCGGACTTCGGACGTTTCTCCTCCAGCTTTAACAGGTTCACTGTTAAAAGACCCCGTTTGTCCTAAGCATTAGAGGCGCGCGCTGATGGGGGCCTTGGTTGTTCATGTCTTCGTGGGTGGTTCCCATGGAGGCGATATCCTGGTCCGTCTTCATCGTAGACGAATTCGGCTAGGTTCGTCCACAAAAGGGAAATGTCTTCCCCATTGCTATGGCGAGGTAGAATTCAACCAACCAATGTTATGAACAAATCCTGCGAATCCTTCTCAAGTGCTACTTTTGTTTGACGCTCTCGGCTTGGGTCTTCTTGAGTGTTTCTTTACTTTTCATTGCAAGTCGCCGCGCAGGAGTAGCCGGCGATCCCGTAATAAGGACATCAAACAATTATTCGATCAATCGTACGTAGTGTGCCCTTCTCTCATCCACCATCGCATTCCTCCCGTTTGCGGACATATGAGATGTACTTTCAGACCAGCTATATTTGCGATTTCACGAGCCGTCTCGGCGGTCGCGCAGCACGCCCTGCGAATGTCACGTGTTGCGATTTGTTAGCGCGCTGTTGGAGCGCCAAATCAATACGGCGCTTTGCAAATGCCGTCTCCTCTTTGCCTAAGAAAAGCCCGCTATTATAGACCGGCTCGGAAAAGAAGTGGATCGTTTTGACCTTAAGCGCGTGCAAATCACGGTTCCTTGTACCACCTGCCGGCGTTCGAAAACTATGCGCGGGCGCCGACTCCGCAACGTTAAGATAAGAGGCACTTTCTCGAGGAGCAAAGATAATCGAGCGAAAAAATTGTGCTGTAGCGCTTCCTAACCTCAGAATGATATTACACTTGGCTAGTTGGTTCCTGGCTAAGGCGAATTTGGACTGCTGAAATGGAACACGGGACAAAGGAAGAAAAGACAGGGACGTCGCTGAGTTCTATTTTCGCGCATGCTGCTACATATGTACCAGTTCACTCGAAAACATACACACACGCACACACACACACACACACACACACACACACACACACACACACACACACACACACACACACACACACAGCACACACACACACACCGTCTGCGCCTCGTATCGCCCACGCAAAGGCGCCGATACACGATCGGAAGTCACCTGTCTTGTCTCCCTTGTACCGCTGTTTAAGTTCAGCTGTTGCACTCGCCTTGCTTCATAGCCCGCCGCCACGGTTTCGTCCCACTGGTGTTTGCCCCGGGAAGGAGATGGCGGGCTTGACTTCATGCCGCTATGGCCGCATTTCGATCAAGGCGTAACGCAGAAAACGATCGTGGTCAAAATTCCGAGTCTCGAGCATACAGTGCCCCTCATAGCTTGCTGTGCAGTGCTGGAGGGTAATAAATGCAGCAGTTATTAGCTAGATTTGTCAGGTTTTAGTCTTTGTAGGCGAGCGCACGAAATTCTCGATATCGCTAACAATGCGAATCAGGGCCTGAATTCACAAAAATTCTTACGCTAGAATTTTTCGTAAGAAAGAATTTTAGCCAATCCGGATGCCAGACATATCATTAGCCAAGGTGGCCAGCCATTGGCAAATCGATCTTACGAAAGAGAAGCTTTGTGAATCTGGCCCCAGAGCGATAATTTGGGCAAATTTGTAGACCTTGGTCTGTATTCCCAAGGAAAGTAGTTCTTACGCTAGAACTGTTCGCAACAGTATATGTATACCATGAGCGTAAGTATGTGAGAGTATTCGTAATGTTGGACATATACTAATTAGCGAAAGCGGTCGACCAATAGCAAACAGCTCGTACGAACGAAAAAAAAAATTGTGAATGTGGGGCGCCTCATGTTTTTATCTCGGCGGTCGCATTTTACGCCTCAGGAGTTCCTGGTCATCTCTTTCGTTTTTAGAAGAGTTGCACTTCCGTCAAATGTAAAGTACCCTTGTGCTGCTTGCAATAGCAAACCAAGATTAGAGCCAGTTTAACATTCTGTTGTATGTCGCCCCATTGTTATTGTGGTGTGTGCCAAGTGAAGTACTACGACACAGTTTGTGAACAAACGCATGATGACGTGGCAAAAAGAGCAGTGGCAGCGCATCGCTGCCCTTTCACTTATTGCGAGAAAAAAAAAATCCATGGACTTTTAGGTATCCCTATGTGCGATGACTGCGAAAACATTGCGACGGCCTCGTCCGCGTACTCGCGTGGACCTCCGAAGGAGTCGGGCGCATCTACTGACTGAGAAGTCGAAGGTTCGTCCATCGGAGCGCACGACAGAACTCGCCGAAATCACCGCACCGATTGGCAGCGCCGCGACGCGAGGCGCTATATATAGTCCGGCCACCGACGCGGTCTGTCTGTGTGACCACGTGACTTGTTCGTCCATCGTAGCCACTCCTCTCTCATTGGCGGAAGCGCACGTGGTGTCGCGTGCCCTTCCACCAATGGAAGCACCACCTGGCGCGCGGTCTGTGTCTGTGACCACGTGACTTGTTGCACCATCTACGGCCACGCCACCGGATTTTCTGGCTCATGAGCCATATAATGCTTTCGCATTAAAATGAAGAAGCAGGCGTGAGGGCACGTGAAGGAGTTGGGAGGGATATGGCCAGCGCGGTAGACGTGGAGGCAGACGGAGATGATGGCGCCCATGCAGGGTGCATGAGTAGCGGCCAGTCGAGTTCCGGAACCAAGGCTGTACTCCAGGCTCCCACCTGGGATCGGCACCACGTCCAACTTCTTCCCGTAGTCTGCGGTTGGCGAACGTCGGAAGGGCGTCCGATCCAGGCGTCCCAGCGTCTCCAGCACCGTGCCCTATAGTGGCCCTAGCTCCGGCTGGCGAAAACTGCAATGGCGTCTGGCCATTGCCCATCTCCACTATGCCCACCTTCACAGCAGCGTCGATTATCGCCGCCTGATGAGTACTGCACCAGCGTCGACTGGCTAAACCTGTTCCGTATGACTCGGTGAACTCGCTGCTTCCGTAAATTTGATGATTGCTTCTTAGGTGAGCTTTCGAAACTTTCTACATGACTTTCCTGCATATTGTGTACTTGCTTCCCTTTTTTTACCTTGCATCCGCTGAACATAGCGCTTGTCCATTTACTTACGAATAGTCTTGTTTCTCCCGATGACAAGTACGTCCTCGTTGTTTTATATTCTTTATCAGGAGCCAAGTAGCGTCGTGACAATTATACGACACCGTATAATAAAGACAACTCGGCCTTTTTGGCCTATGTATGACTAGCCACAGGAGAGGGTAACGTGAATCCAGGCACAAATCACTTTTGATATTTTTACCCTATCTGAAAAAAAACCCGCATTCCCCGTAACTCCTACATCCAATAACAATTAACATGTGACATATGGGAAAACGGATTTTTGTATGGGATCCTTCATGTTTCATATCGAATTATTAGATATGGAAGTTATGGGGATGGGGCATATGCATTTTTCATTAGGGTAGCGATGCACCCAGCAGTTGGTGCACCTCTCTTTTCTAACTCTCAAGTCTTGTCGTCTGCGCTCTTTGCCATGTTAAGCGAAAACCAATCTAGCCCGGCTTAGAACTTCCGGCAAGAATGTTGCGCCGCAATCCGTAGAGGTTTGCACGGATATTCACAGAGCCCATACTATAAATTAAAATTTAATTCTGGAGGTTTACGTGCCAAAACCATGATATAATCATGAGGCACGCCGTAGTGGGGAATTCCGGATTAATTTTGACCACCTAGGGATCTTTAACGTGCCCCCAAGGTAAAGGACGCGGGCGTTTTTGTATTTCGCCCCCACCGAAATGCGGCCGCCCTAGCAGGGATTTGATGCCGCGAACTCGTGCTTAGCCAGCACGGCGGGTTACAGCGCCTACTAGAGGGTCACCGCTGTTAGTGAGCATTGCACCCTCGTGTGTGTTTATTATTTAATAAATCTAGAATCAGTGCCGTGCATGTGAGTTGCACAGGTCTTTTGCCAATGCATAAGCTTTGCGAGGCCCACACGAAGTGCCTGCTTATAATTAATAAGAACAGGAAGCTAATCCACGGGATACATCACTACGTATCGCTCGACCTGTTTGTCCCGTGTGTCCAGATAGGGTGCTGATATTTCCAACAAAGAGTTACTGTATATACGGTGACTGTAGCACAAAGTATGCTGCACGTCTCCTAGAGGGCGCTCAACGTCAGCCCGCGAGGTGCCCTCATCTTTCACTGTCCCTGTAGTCTGACATCAGCACAAGACACCGTTCTCTCTCTCTGTCTCTTTCTCTCTTTTTTTTTTCACTTCTTATACCCTCGTGGCCTTCATTTTGCTCAGTAAATAAGCCCTGTTCGTGCATTTCTGCTTATCTATTTCCTTTCTATCTTTCTACCCCCCCCCCCCCTTTCTTCCCCGTCCCGCACATAGGGTAGCAAACCTCATTATGCCTATACTCTTGTGTGAACGAAGTCCTCAGTGCCACTTACGGGCGCCAACACCTCTTAAACTAATTTAGTAAAAAAATAATATCTCACCATGTGCTTTCCCCAAAAGTTAGATCCGACGCGAATGATCGCCGCCTAAGCCCGTCACGAAGGGCGTTCTTCAGTTGCAATCACAAGGCTCGTGTCTCTCGTTCGCGTCTATTCGCGCTCCTGTCCAGCTATGCAGAGACACGGGCCAGCCGGAGCGACAGATGGGTGCTCGTCGACATTCACGGTTCTAATGAATGAAGATGCTAAGTAGTTATACCTCAGCTAGCGTTACGGCTTGACGCATCGATCGGCGGCGAGGCACTCCGCGAGCTCGCGAAGGGGAACTAAAATCTCGTGCAACCGATCTGTGACCTGTATAGGTAAATACGGCACGCAGCGCTCGCCCGAGCGTTCTGCTTGACAAAAGCCCGCGCTACCACGGACGGCAAGGTCGTCTTTGCGAAATAAATTGGCTCAGCCTGACAGCGGCAGCGAATCTTCCGATGCCGCGCGCGCCGTCGACGCAGCCTGTCCGTCTCGCGTCTTCTCCTGCTGCGGACGTCACTCCCCTGCCGTCGTTTCGCGAAACCCGGTCTGGACGTTCCTGCTTTTTAATCCGCCCTTCACCGTACGTCAACTTGCTTGATCTCTCTCTCTCTTTCTGCTTCGCTCGTGGCCTCGACTGTCCGGTGGTCGCGCAAGAGCGCAGGCAATTCGCCTGGAGTGGCTGCGCAGAGACGGAGATCGAGGGAGGGGGGAGTCCTTGACTTGACAGTGAAGTCAGAAAAAGTAAGGATGCAACGGAATAAAAAGCTTTTCCCCCTATTGTGCAAAAATGAGATGCCTGTCTCTTTCGAGAAGCATCGGAAGCAAAGCTTCAGTCTCCAGACTGTCTACGTGTACTGCGGCGCGCACTGCGTATATGATCCGGCTGATCCCGGACGGATTAAGGGGAATGAAAGAATTTTACGGACTGTCGTGCGCTTTTTGTTTTGCATGTGCCATACTCTTCGGAGTCAGGCCTCGATAAAACTTCCCGAGCAGCCGGCCCGACATTGCGTCTCGAGTGCATTGTATTTGTTCTGACATTTTTGACACCATGCCTGAAGTCATGTAGAAAGAAGCATGTTGCTCGATGGATTCTTACTCCTCTGACTAGGAGGGCTGACACCTAGCGGCGACGTCGCCGCATCTATTAGAAACGGGAGGACTGTTGATTAACTTGACATTTTCGTTTACGTTGAGGATATTTCGTTCTTGTCTTTTTTTTAGCTCTTGCTGTTGTCTTAATCTTCTCGTTAGAGCTGCCTAACCAGTTAACTCCGTGCTCATGCTTTCCCTGATCTGTTCTTTACCTCTAGCGGCAGTCACAGGCAGAATGTCTGGGCTCAAAGAGCAAACAGCGATGTTCCAAAGCTGCTACTTTTTTAAAGTATTTCATCTAATCTGAGTCATTTAAGCTGGTATTGAAAGAAGTAATCTCCAAGGTTGCTTCAAGGAAGCGTCTCTGGAAGCAATAAATGCACTTCGACAAATGAACATAAAGCGCGCATGGAGCTAATACTAATGCCAGACACCGTAAGATGTCTTGGAAAAACAGACAGGACAAAATTGGCAGCTGTGTCAATTTGCATTCAACTTCCTTGACTGGTTGTAAGAAAGGTGCGTTGGTTGAACTTGCATAATTTCTTTTGCTCCCTTTCGCTTCCTTCTGTGGCCTTTTCGCTGACCTCTGCTAGTTCCTATTGAAATAGCACAGAAATAAAGAAAGGTCGTCGTTGATGGCATGAAGTTAAGGGTGTGGTTTCCTTGTCTTTATTCCTCCCCCCTCTTCTTTTTCTTTTCTTTTATCTCTCTCTCTCTCTTTTATCTCACGAGTCGCGACTTATTACAGGGGTGTAGAAAAAAGCAGGACGCCACATTTTCATAAACTACTTGCGAGCGTCTTCTTTTGCTTTGTTCTCTCACCGGCTGCTTCAGTCATCATTTTGCTCATCTTTCTCACTCAGCTGTATCGTACAATTACGAATTCGTGCTAGCGCTTACAGCCTCACACTCTTCTTTCTTTTTTCCCTAAAGTTTTCTTACCTCTAGCTCGCTTCCCATTCGTTCTCCCCGTAACCAATCTTACAGGAGTATGTGGTGAATTCGTTCCCTCACACTCCACCCTCTTGCTCTTGGATACTCCAGGTTCACGCCAGTGTTCCTGGACGATCGATGACCTCTTAGCGTTTCACGTATCGGCTGCTACGCGCCATCTTCTAAGCCTAATAATAAGCCTAACTCTGGTTTAGTGAGAGAGGGAAACAGTGATATTAACTACATTTTATCCAGTTGGCTACCCTTCACGTGGATCAGGAGATATATAGATATATTGACTGATTGATTGATTGATTGATTGATTGATTGATTGATTGATTGATTGATTGATTGATTGATTGATTGATTGATTGATAAAGGAGTGCATGACGGTGACGGCAGAGTTCCTGCCAATCTGGGGGGTGCACAGAGGAGTAAGTTGGCGAGTCTCTTCTGCTCGACTGAGGATCTCGGCAATGCAGTCGTCGTTATGAGTGAATTGTGGGAATGCGGTATCCAGCGTGTAACCACGTGGCATAAACATGAAAGAATGGACAGCAGTCAGTGATTTCGTGACTTGTCGTGTTTAAGGCATAGCTGACGAAAAGAAAGACTCTGTCTTATTTCTTATGAGTAGAATCGACAAACATTGGAGTCACGTTTGTAAGCGTCCTGTTGGTACGCTCGACTAGAGCATTAATTTGTGGATGGTACGGAGCTGACATTGTCCTATTCTACAACAATGAGGACGAATTACAGCAAATGATTCAGGACCTTAACCGAGAAAGTGTAAGAGTGGGGTTGAAGATTAATATGCAGAAGACAAACATAATGTTCAATAGCCTGGCAAGAGAACAACAATTTGTTCCCTTGCCAGAATTTGAGGATCGCCAGTCAGCCTCTAGAGTCTGTAAAGAAGTACGTTTATCTAGGTCAATTACTCACAGGGGACCCTGATCACGAGAAAGAAAATCAAGGAAGAATAAAATTGGACTGGAGTGCATACGGTAGGCATTACCAAATCCTGACTGGGGGATTACCACTGTCGTTTAAAAGAAAAGTGTACAATCATTGCATTCTACCGGTGTTAACATATGGGGCAGGAACTTGGAGGTCAACAAAGAAGCTCCAGAACAAGTTAAGGACCGCGCAAAGAGCGATGGAACGAAAAATGTTAGGTCTAACGTTAAGAGACAGAAAGAGAGCGGTGTGAATCAGAGAACAAACGGGGATAGCCGATATTCTAGTTAACACTAAGTGGAAAACGTGGAGCTGGGCAGGCCATGTAATGCGTAGGATGGATAACAGGTGTACCATTAGAGTTACAGAATGGATACCAAGAGAAGGGAAGCGCAGTCGAGGATGGCAGAAAACTAGGTGGAGTGATGAAGTTAGGAAATTCACAGGCGCAAGTTGGAATCAGCTAGCGCAACACAGGGGTAATTGGAGATCGCAAGGAGAGGCCTTCGTCCTACAGTGGACATAAACATGGGCTGATGATGATGGTGATGGTACGGAGTTGGATGCCGGGAGCTCCACGAACAAACACGAAGGGTTTCTTCGACAGCATCTGTACTGAACTCGCGTCCATGGCCACAAGGATGTTCGTGTCGTAGGATAACGAAATATGGCAAGAAAAGCGATCGCTTATAACACATGATAATCCAACAACTGCTGTTGGAGAATTATGAGAAAGGAGCCAAGGGCTCTCTGCCTACTTGGTAAAACGGAATGCTGGGAGGTGGCCCGGGCTGAAGTTGATCAGGTGACGCATTCGTAGGTCACTTGATGATAGATTATGATTTATAGAGTTTAATGCCACAAAGGGTACTACGTCCATAGAACGCCAAATCAAGGTAGGCCACTTGTAGCGCTGGCATTTTACCGCAGCTGCCAGGTAACGCAGGATTGCCTCACGCATTCGGGGCGATTAGAAACGTTCTTGAGCATGGTATATCGTACTTGAGGGGCCTAGATGGCCGAATGTTGGGTCATTGTTCATAACGCGCAATGTGAAGTACGCAGTCTCTTTTACATCACTGAAAGGAAGCGCTACACAGTGGCTATAGCATATAGTTTTTTGGAGGTTGCCGTCACGTGTGCGGAAGCGTCGTTCGCCGCTCCTGTATGAAACAGTGAAATCGTATTTCTTCTCAGCGTGCAAGTCCATCAGATGGATCGCAAACATTCAATAGGTATTTGAATTGATTTTAGTCTGCAACAACAAAATGGTTGCGAGGATGACCAGGCAAAAAGCTGCAAGTAGCAGCTTGAGGGGAACTTGGCCACCTCATATACAGGGCAGCTTCACAGTGGTTAAACAAAAGCAGATGTTATATATAATGCATAACCTTCATACTGAAGGAAAGAACAACTACGGTCAGAATTAATAAACAAAAGTATCGTGGAAACATTTCGCACAGCTTTAAGAGAGAGAGAGAAAAAAAAGGCATAATGATGAAACAAAGAAAAAGAAGAAAAATATCATGAACTCACTACGCCATCACACAAATACATCGCGTAGCTTTTTTTAAAGGTAGAATAGGCACACCGAGACCATTTTCTTTTTGTACTCGATTTAACAGTGTCGGCAAACAAAACTTAAGCACTTGGAGGCCGTAGTTAGTTCTGCTCGTGTTAACATTCCAAGGTTTTAGTTGACGTAATTTATAAAAAGAATTATGCGGCTGCAAGGATACCAGTTTTGTTAATGTGTCATCATTCTTAATTTTTCCAATTCTATATAAGCGACAAAACCTATATCTGTACAAGGATTGAATTTTTACAGCTCTAAGCTTTGAAAACAAAGGAGCGGTGTGGCAGAGATATGGCGCATGGAAGACAAGACGTATTGCTCTTTTTTGCAATACTGTCAGTTTATGCATGTTCTCCACTGAAGTTGTTCCCCAGACAAGAATTCCGTACTGAACTAAAGAAAAAACATTGAATTATATAAAAGCTTATTAATAGATGTAGGAAGGTGAATGGCGACGTATAGTACCGATTGCTCTAGACAGTTTACTAAGTGATTTAATTGGCAATCCCATGACATTTTTCCGGAAAAATATACGCCACAACGACTTGACCTGAGGGAGCCTTTGGCTCCCCCGGGCCACAGTTTCTCAGGACCAAATAAAGTTCTTGTCACCGTCAAGTGATTTGAAAGACGGTACTATTTCTATTTCAGCATTGTTTAAAATAATAGGGGATCAGCTGAAGATGTTCATTACGTGGGTGAAACAGCACTGCCTTTGTTTTTTTTTCTATATTAACCTTGAGATGATTTTTAAAGATAATTACAGGTGAATAATGATTTGTGACGACCATGAAGGGGGAATCCGTTACAAGCACGAGCAAAAGCGCTCTCCGTCGCGAAGATCATCAGGCCCTTCTGCTCCTCCGTATTTGTGTGTAGTTGTGATCGGATTTGCTCAAGGAGCGACTCGCGAATGAGGTGTCATGTTGTCTGTCACCGATGAGTTGAACAAGTACACAGCTCCAATGCGGACACCACTGGCATCGGTGTGAACCTTTGTTGGAGCCGAGCTCTGGGTTCCATGGCGTGAGAAAATAGGCTGCAAAGTCGAGGGGAACCGCAGTTGGCGAAAAGAGAAGTCGCACCCTGGAATCCGCTTAAAAGGAATTCCTCTCTGGAGAAAGCGCAGAAGAGGATGTGCGGTACTGGCCGATCTGACAATAAAATGACGGGAAGTACGAGTGCCCAAGAAATTTGGTAGCTGCTTCACAGAGCTCGCGGCTCCCTTAATACATCCACGGCCGCATTATTTAGTGGGTGCAGTCGTGTGTCCGCCTAATCGATGAAACGCGCAAGTACTTAAGTTGGTCTTTCATTTAAATTGCACTTGTCAGAGCTGAGTATACCAGGCCGGATTACTCCAAGCAGTTCAGCACCAAGTCGAGACTCCCGTTATGCTCAATAAGTGTCCGCCCGAAAATTACACCGTTGTCTTTGTTACATAGGAGAACTTTCCTATTTCAAGTCATGCAGTACGGTGTGGCGTCGGTGTCCATAAAACCCTACGCTGCGGGTGCGTTGCAGAGCCAGAAAGACAGCCCAAAAGCCCAAATAGTCCATCTGGCATTACCAACGCGGTTTTTGGGGCGAATAGATTTCTTTGGGAGCCGGACGGCGCCTTTCCGTATCTGGCCGAATGCGCAGGAGTTCGGAAATCTCCGTTTCTGGCCGAATGCGCGAGGGAATTCTCGTTTATTCACCAATGTGCTCGTGCTCCAGAATTCTCGTTCGTGTGTGGCAGATTGTCCGCGTATGGTTTGTCGACAGTAGCGTTCCTTTTTGCGTCCGCTCCGCAAAGTTTTCAGGGCTTACCTCGCATCAATTGTATATAAAGAGAGGCGCTGCGTCGTTTTTACAGTGGACAAAATAACGAGCAAAGAAATGCAATCGAAGTTAGTTTGTGCGTTTTCATAACGTCTAAAGCACAACCAAAGAAAGGTTCCTAGATAAAAGAAATTCAGAGCCCTTCCACTACCGTGAAGATGGAAGCCAGCGAAGCTGTGACTATGGTGGATCTGCTATAGTGAATATTGCTATAATGAATTTATATATTATAATTATTGACTATCGTCTTCGACACGTTCGTCAAAGAGCAAGGACACCAGCGCCTTGTCTTCACCCAGCGCGATGGCCAAGTATAGTGCGTTTGCTGCGCTAAGTCCGCCCCATCGTCATAGACTAGCGTATGATCCACAGCGTTCATATCCGCGGTACACTGCACGGCATCATCAGGATCATAACATCAGGATTCTGGAAGATGTGGTTAAACGAGCGTCCATCCCATAGCGAGTTCAAAGGGCAACAGCTGATAACAGCGCGATCTCTACGTCACGAAACAAAGAGGCACAACGATTGGTGAGACGTGCCGCCGCCGAGTATCACGACATTTTTGAAAAAGGCATCGACGGTGGCGAGAGGTATAACAATGGGCCATATATCATCCGTTTTGACACTTGTGCTAAGGCACAACTGGCGGGTAACCGCCACGCACATGGAGCCGAAATTGTTGCACACGCTGGTCGGTCTACTACACGGACGCGATCTCCTGGAACCTAGCCCTTAACAGCTTCGCTGTAAAAATGAAATCCTTGATGGACTTGCTGGAAATCTTTACATCTACTCGTCCAGAAGTATTTCACACCATTACACCATGCTTTAGTCATCAAAACACCATTAAAATCTTAAGCATGCCATCTTCATAGTCCTTGCTGGTTCGCTAGGTGAATTTCAGTGACCCATAAAGTTGCACGGATAATTCATCAGGATCAGAAAGCTTTTCATTTGCTTAGGTTAACTGTTTTGATGGTTTATTCATACTTATTTCTATTTTTTCTTTGGCATATGCAAAGGAACTTGAAATTACCCTGACCGTCAGAGTAGTAGTAAAATGCCGCAAAAGGTTTCCTACGAAAGCTAGTGACAATAATTATTGAACATTCTTGGTGCAGTCGCGGGTGCCTTGACTCTTTCTTCCTTAATATTTCTCCGTCCCATCTCCCGATTCCCTCCCTAAGTGCAGGGTAGTCAACCGGCTGTAGGCCTGATTAAGTTCATTGCATACTATCGCATCATCACCTGCACGGTCAAACGTTTACAGATAGTTTTCATCTATAAATTATATTTATAAAAAGTATATATAAGCGTTGGTGTGGTCTACCTCTCCCTTTCCCTGAGTCTCGCCCTTGTTTCTTTTTTTTTCCCCTTATACCGGCGAGGAGTAGCAGGTTACAGACACGTTCATCCAGCTGACTTCTCCTTTCAGCTCATTAAAATTTCTGTCTCTCTCTCTCTCTTTGTCCGTTGCTTTTTTTCTGTTCCTTGTAACAAGTGAAAAACGATCTTGTGTGAACCCGAGTTAAAACTCGCGTTTTCCCGCGGTTTCCGCCGCTCACCAAGTCACCTCCGCTCTCGGCATCGCACTCCATGGAGCGCTGCGTGCTCCCCAACGCTGAGCCGCCGACAGCGTGGCTCGCCTTCGACGGTCGAGCATCCCGGCTCACGTTCGTCCGTCCGTACGTCCGTCCAACCGTCGAGTATATAACGGGACACGTCTTATATCTGTGGCCCGGTACGTCAGCGTTGTGCCTCCCTCGCCTTTGTAGCTGCGAGCCACAGCCGGGAGCACGCCAGCAGGCTCGCACGCAAGGAAGGAGCAAGCGGCAGCAGCAACAAAGCAGGCGTCGATGCAAGCTCGTCGGCATCACAGGGGCGCTCCGTGGAGTAATCCCCTCACCCGCCCCCCGTCGCTACACCCCCCTGACAGAGAGAGCGCGCGGCGCATGAGCGACGTGGCTTGCGGAGAGACGCGAGGCTTCCCGTGACAGGCGCTATCGGGTCGCCGCGATCTCTCCGTGACATATGGACCGGTCGTAAGTCGCTCAAGATGGCCGCCTCGAAGCCGTTATTCTCTTCTTCTTTTCTTTCGATCGCCGAACAACGGCAGCCGCCAGCGCGAGCGCGCAGTCTCTTCCTCCTCCGCGGTGAAGCCGCCGCAGCGACGTATACACGCGGCTAAACATAAATCATGCCGCACGACCCCCCACTCTGGCAGAAACGTCATTTGCTGCCTGTCTTTCTGAGAAATGTTTGCGGGATTTTTGTTCGTTTCTTTTTTTTTTTGATGTAATGTCCTTCTTCTCGGTAGATTCAAAAAAGTCGTAACGTTCCTCCTTCTCGTTGATCCGGCCCTTCTTCTTCTTCTTCTTCCTCTCCTGCGCGGCGCCTGAGTTATGCGGTGTTTCCAGTGCGTTTTAAATATCCGGCTGCAGGTTGGCTTCCGAACGCCCAATTTTGGACAGTGGCTTAGCGGCGAGATGACTTTCATCCCTGCACCTTCGCTGTCCGACCGTTATTCCGTAAGGCAAAAAAAAAAAAAAAATACAGCGGCGCGTTCTTTTTGTTCATTGTATTTTCCTACTCCGCCCGTTTTGTTCCACGGGAGTTTTGTAAACGAAAGCACTCGCATGCTCCAAGGGTGACGTTTCCTGTGGCACTTGGGACAGTTCTGGCTCGCGCATAGTCGAAATCCGCCTTTGAGCGCGTGTGGACCATCCGCGTGCTTACTGTCAAACTGTCACATGACAAGGTTCACGTCGCGAGTGAGTGTCGTTCTCCTATTTAAGCGACTGTTTGGCTTAGTTCTGCTTGAGCACGCCAGTGAGGAATGCACAACACCGAACTACAATACGTCGAACTTCTCGCACACAAAGTTCAGGGATTTTCTTTTTTTTTTCCCGGTGAGTAGCTCTATATCTCCGTTCCATTTTCTATCCAGCTATATTTTTTCCACGAAGCAATATAGTAACAGTATGACAGTTCGGAAAGTTTGATTTATTGATGATCGATATATTTTGTTTGTGTGTATGTTTACCGTTCCGAAGCTGCACAGAAGCCCCTTTCTTGCTTTAATTAGAGTGTTTTCTTTTTCGCGATCTCCGTATGAACACAAGCGACTCCAACTGAGTGTTCTCCCTGTCAAGGGGAGAAAGCTTTAAGAAAGTCATTGTAGAAGTTTGGCCTCAGAAGTGCGTGTCCGCTGTCCACCGTAGGCCACTGGGGCTAGACAACTTTCTTTGAGTATACGTTGACATATGGACTGGCCTCCAGTGTTTGTGTTTTTTGTCCTGAGAAATATTATCTTTAGCGGTTCACTCTTATCAATGGCACCACGTGATGCCAGATGAGTAGAATACAAAGGCGATCTTTGATAATGAGTCGTCACCATTAAGAAAAAAAAAGAAAAAAAAAACACCGCGAAAAACGGGGCAGGAAAGCTGCCATCCGTTACTTCTCTCTAGTCCCGGTTATCGCATTGTTTTCTTTTTTTTTCATTTTCTTTTTTTAAATGTTACTTCAGATGAGCTTCAGCAGTCGCTAAGCTACATCGAGAAGGCGTGTTTTATGGCCTCCTTTGTCTTTTGGCTTACTGCGGCGGCCTTTTTGACAGCACAGAGTACAATACAAGTAGCGGTGACTTTCCAGTAACGCAAAGATTGCGCAGGAGCAGATCGCCTTGACTCATCGACCACCACTAGATGACGCAAACGCAATCTGTAAGCACAGCCACCATTTTTTTGCGCTCTAGACAAATATACGCTAGGAGTTGTACAACCAGCCGGGCTCCTGTATCGATGAGCTGCGCCTTTTGTGTAATGCGGTCAGAGGCGTTCTGATTCGTTTAATATAAATTTTTCTTGCGTATAGCGTTGCGTTCGACGCAGCACTATTGAGTAAGCCGCAGCGCACACCACGAATAGCTCTTAAACGATTGGAATTCGAGCGCGGAATGTAAACGCACACTGCCGCGACAGCACGCCATCTGATTCCGAGAATGAAAAGTAGAAACAAACTAAGTCAGAGTTCGTCGTGAAACCTTTAACTTTAACGTGTCTCGAAAACAAAACCGAGTTGTCACCAGGGTATTATTGTCGAAGCATAGTGATATCATCCTAAGGCAAATGCCGCCGTCCACTTGAAACAAAAATTTGTCGCAGTTTCACCCGAAAGGCGAAGCACCAATTGCGATAGCAAATTAGTACGTAGAGAGCTATACGGAGTAAGGATAGTAGTTTTATCAGCTGTATAAACTTGGACATGCAGCAGCATCAGCAACGCGCAGAACTGTTGTCGACGCCGTCGGCGTTTTGCCCGCGTTGGCACCGAACGCGCGCGGCGTTTTTATATAAATACATATTTGGTGCCGCAGCTAAACGTTGCCTCCCCTACCTCCCTCCCGTCCCCCCACATCCTTTCGCGCGACGGAAAAAGTTGCGTTTGCTCTCTATGTATGGAAAGGAGGAAAGAGACGCTTAATTCTGCAGTCCTTTATGGAGCACGGCGCAGAACGCGCGTTTGCTCTCCGACGTGCGTTCGCTCCCCGTGAAAGCGCGCGTCCCTCGCGCCCTTTCACTCGCACATACAGCGTCCGGAGCGCGGTGACGATTTCATCGCCGTTGCGTCATACGAAACCTCACGGCGACGGTGACGACGACGGTGACGCCGACGGCAGAAATCTGCTTCGGAGTGTCCATATAATTGCTATCGCAATAAAAAAAAGCTGAAAATGTACGCAAGACAGATGAATCCACTGTTCTGCATAGCTGGATGCAATCGCTTCGGAGGCGGTGGTAAAAAGCATTTATTGAGTGTAAAGAGAGGTGTGGACCCCCTGTGGGGCCCTGCATACTGGGTGGGATCCCTAGTCCGGGACCCCATTAGTCGAAGCCGCCAGCCTGGCTCTCTGGACCAAGGCCTTTTGGGCCTGGAGGTCTGAGCAACCAAGCAGGGCTGCCTCCCAGTCCTCTCTGGTAGGGTTGGGGTTGGGGTAAGGGCTGGATTATTTGACAAGCCCGGACCATGTGGAAGGTGTCTGCCACCTCCCCACAGTAGCGGCATGTGCCGGTGACCATTAATTTGGTCAAAATGTTTAAGGATTGCTGAGCAGAGCATCGTGTTTGTGAAAAGCCGATAAAGAATGCGTTCGTTAGCCTTCCCCAGGCCCTTGGCGGGCGCTGGGTACATGCGATGTTTATTCTTATAATATTCTGAAATCTCCTTAAATCGAAGCAATAGTTCTTCCTCTAGGTCATTGGGAGAGCGTCAGTGTGTTCTCCTGCGCGAAGCTTCTCTTGCGTACTTGGTGAACGCCAAATCTAGAAAATATTTTATGCACGCGAAAGCCAAAGTACACCGTTAGTACTGCGGATGGTGTGTAGAGCCCGCAAACACAACGCTAACGCAAACTCTTTGCGTCGTTGTGCGTGCACCATGCTAAAACCCTCTTGACACGTTACCGCTCTGACGAGCACATCCTCGCCAAGCGGGTGATTCAGGAATATGAAGATGCAGCTGTACGCATGCGTGGCGGCCTAAGCCTGCATGCACTACAATAAGCTCTGGCATGTAAATCGCTATTTAGTGCGCAGACGTACGGAAAGCCTGACTCAGTGGCGAACAGCGCTGCCGACGGAGCAAGAGAGACAAATTGGATCGATGCGATATCTATCAAAGTTTCCATCGGCCCGTCCTATTTGCCTCTCATGTTCCGTCGTCTTCCCCGTTCGTCGTGCTGAACGGAAATCTATACCAACTATGTCAGCCCGAGGAAAAGTTCTGTACTTTTATTTCTAATATGGAGATTATATATTACAGCGTAGCCAAAAATTTCAACTGCTTGTCACAATATAAACTGCTTGACTTTCCCGGCAATCAACGGCCATGAGTCATATATTTAATAATATCCCTATTGCAAAAAAAAAAAAAAAAACCAGCGTCTTCCAGTGCCTTGCAGTACGAAACCAGCGCGTTTTTTGACACTGGGTCGCACTGGGGACGCTGGTGCTCTCTGGGAGTCACTGGGACACTGGTGAGATCGCTGGATAAGAGCTGGGTCACATTGGACGAGACGCTGGTTTCACTGATATGACGCTGGGGCTCACTGGTGTGCGCTGTACACGCGCTGGTTAATTGTCGCTGGAGTTCTCTGGCTCGTATACTGGAAACTGCGACGGTTTCGTTTGTGCCGCACTGCTTGAGATATAGGCGCTGTTGAATACTAAATGCTTGCTACAATTTTATGGCCAAGTACTAGTCTCCTGTCATAAATAGCGCTATAATTTGGGGTCATAAATGTCTCTTTCGTCGGCGGTGTGTTAGGTGCGTTAGCTGCCCGTGCATGTGCGACACCACTTTCGCTGTATTCGGGAACGAAATTACGCACACGCAGATAACGCCTCGTTTTCTAGTAGTCTGTACGCATCCGATGACTGCGAGTTGTCGCAGTGTTGTGCAGTCGACACGAAACCCAGCAGCCGTTCAGACGTGTTGGAACGGACCTCAGGACGCCTGCCGCTGATCGATATTATCACACCGATAACAAAGCTGAGGCGATTCGTGCGCTTACTCTTTACCTAGTGTACTAAAAATAATAGAAGGTTCTGAGGCTGCAATACAAACATTTTAGCATTCATCAGGTACCCGCGCCGAGATCGTTCGCTTCCACCGAAGGTTAGGCCTATACCGTACCCACCGAGTCCGGTGGGTACGTGTCGAGTGAAATGCATTGTCGAACTAAGGAAATGTTGCATTTTCCTTGCGCGAAGAACAAGAAACGGCTGTCAAAATCGGCAGTAACAGCCCGTACAGCGTCCTGGGTCGGCGGTTCACTTAAGACTTTTTTTCGAAGGTCAAAAAACAACCGCAAAAGCAAATGACTTGTGCAGCACTCCCAGGCATACTACTGAAAAAAAAAAAAAGAAAGGCACCGCGTAATTCTCGCTCTAGAGCTGCATTTCACACCAGTACCCCGCGCCCAGCGCCTCCCTGTATGCCGCGCCTTGCCAGCGTCCCAGCATCTAGCGCGCGAGACTGCATCGGCCTATAATCAGGCATCACACTTGGCACTAGGTACTGGATTTTGCAATAGGGATCGATGTTGCGTTTTTCAGCGCTAAGTCAGGGCTGTGGCTGCAAGGAACAGAACAATTGGCGAATGGTTAGATGTGCACATGTATGTACACCTGTTTCCGCTATATACATCACAAGGACGTGATGTTGCGGACCATGAATCCAGGAGTTATAGTACAGTGACCTTGCGGGGTGGAGGTCCGGTGCTTTCGAGTTGCAGGAGAAAAAGTTGCGGGGTGGAGGTCCGTGGTGGAGGTCCGTGTGAAGCTGGAGAAAAACAACTAATGTTCAAAAGGTGGAGCTGACCTATATCAGCATGTTAGCCTAAATCTTCACTAAGGTGTAGCTTTGGGCAAGTTGTTTCTGCACTATTATGACAAGCGCGCGACGGTTAGGCAAGTACGCTCAAAGACAGAGAAAGTGCTCGTCTTCGTCTCTTTGTGCGTTTTCGTCTTCTGTCGCGCGCTGGTCTTAATAAGGCTTAAATCTTAGCACACACCATCTTCTCTACACTTCGCCCCGTGACCTGCTCTCGACATTCCTTGATGACATCTTGCCAGGTTCACCTAGTCGAAGCTTGCATTACAGGAGCAGCTATTACAGGGCTGTCGTGTTTTGAAAAGATCCGGAGTCGTGTCATCATTGTCGTCGCCAGTTGGCATCTATTGCCAACGTTCTCTTGAAATGACACAAGCGCAACGGTTCCCCAAGGGTATCAAACCACTACACATGTAGTGTTCTCACTGGTCTGGGCCACCTTCAAGTGTTTACTGAAGTACCACAGCAGAGGAATGTACCTTTACATGCGCCTCAAAAGTCACTAACACTTATTTCACCCAGAGTTATTGAAGCGTGCACTTAATGGCTGCGTGTGGCGCGTCTCCTTTTCTCAACGCAATTTCCGATACATTTGTAGAATAACAGCAAAAAAGCTGATAAAAGCGTCTCGCTCGCGTAAACCATCACTCCACGTCGCTCAATAACTTCGTTCATATGAACTCGACATGAGCGGGTCAAGTCTGAAGTCAAGTTGACCCAACCCGACACGACCGCGTTTGCATTCATCTTGCCAAGCGGGTTGACCGAAGTGGCCTCGACGTTCGTTCGAACCGATCCGCTAGCATTTAGGCCTGATTCATACGCGCAGATGTCAAACGCCCCGTCCGGTCACCAGCGTCCGTTTGAGACGCCGGCGAAGCTAAGAGCATCGGCTGACGTCACCGGCGTGCCATGTTTCAGGAGAAACCGGCGAGGAAACGCTGTCTCATGATTGACGCCGGTGCCGTGAGAGTGACCAACGCCTAGGAGGCGTTGGTGGGACGTAAAGTCCCTAGATTTTTTTTTTTTTTTTTTGCTTTAAGAGAGCAGAAAATCTAGGGACTTTAGTGTGACGGTGCCGGAGCGGGGCGGCTGTGCGAATCAGGCCTTACACGAACCTGACGACCAGTTTTCAGCCCGACAAGCGGACTCGACCAGCGCCTCAGGTGGCTTTGACTCTATACACGCCTTTGTCGAGTTGTTGTGAACGTAGCTAGTTTGTATGCTACTCGTGACCCTGAGAATTCCGTACAATGCCTGTTTCGAGTGTTTTAGAGGGCGTTTACGACACTGCATAACCGAGGGACGCTCAACTATCGCTGTCCGTGTTTACAGAGGTAAGTTACAGAACTTGTTTTCTGAGTGATGGCTCTGATGTCCGCGGTCAAGATCACTCCTTTCTTGGTACGCTCTTGTCACTTCGACCTTCATATAGATCATTTTTGTCTGAAGCGCGAACGTTTAAGGGAGACACAGAAACAGGAAGGCCGAGTGCTTTAATTGTATAGACTTGCATGTTTTCATATTATAGAGTGATAACTTCTAAGTAGAAGTTACAAAGAATTAGTTTAAATGTCTCGGTTGCTTTTGGCCGAGTTTAAGGGTTACGTCGACGTAAGTAAGTGCGGTGCAACTTATATTATTGTGGGTACACAAGAAAGTTTGAAAATGCGCACCTTTGAAGTAAAAGTAAACTATGCCACGGCCACTTGGCGCTGTTTTTCAACAACGCGAAAATTTCAAATCTTTGAGAGCAAGAGAGAGACAGAAGGGAGAAAAGGCCGGGAGGTTAACCAGACGCACCTCCGATTTTCTACCCTGCACCGGGGGAGAGAGGATGTAGGGAAGAAGAGAGAAAGAGAAGAGCGTTGCTGCGTATCTTCACACGTCAAGACAAGCGGCAAGTTTACATACGGTCGCATGTTATCGTAGTTTTTCGCGCCAGAGACGCGCATGACCATTGTTTAATGACCTTCGTTTACGGAAAGCTTTGTTGTCCACTAAACGCGTGCAAGCTTTGGAACTCAGAAATTTTTACAAACGTTATATGAGTTAGTAGTACATTTTTTGTCGGCACCCACGGTGCACGATGCTGACTAGTCGGTCCTTAGTTAGCACGTTAGTCTTTTATCCTGAGTCCTTAAACATTTAGTCCTTAAGCCTTAATCTATAGTTTGCAACCCCGAACTCTGCATGGGGGAATGTAATCCCGATGAGAACGACTTGATTCGATCCAATTATTTTAATTCACAGGGTACACTGCAAACTGAGGAATGTTGAGCTAAATGCTTTACACTTGACAAAAGTCAAGCGTTCCCTTTTAAGGAGAAACTGAAAGAAAAAAAATAATTAGGTGAATACATTTTTAATGTAACCTACAAGCTAAGGCATGTTTGGACACGGCCTTGTCGTTAAAAATCCTGTTCAGCCGGTATCTTTCCGTGTCACGACCCGTTGCACTAAGTGTCCTGTCTGAACTGCCTTTTAAATGTTGTCTCGACTGAGAAGGCGGAACCTCTCCACAAGAGGGATGGCCCCTAGTCACGAACGAGGCGCGTGTACGGGGTGGCGCGGTGGTACGCAGCGCTAACAGCGCCCGCTGGCTGATCGACGATGTCAGCAGCGGGAAGGCCGCGTTCCGGTGCAACACGCTCTGCACTCGAGCATAGATAAAGAAATGAAAAATAGTGATAGCTTCTGCCTCACAGTAACTTGGCAAGTGGCGAATGCTCTTCTTAACCACCTTATTCATCGAGATATCGTGGGCTCCGAACACAACACACCACGATGAATCTGTACCTATACTAGCCGGCGGGCGACGTCCCTAACGAAAATGCCAATTAATTTTCTGTATCATTTCTACCAACTTCCTGCGGACATCTCTGACATTCTATTCGCACTTACAGTCTAGTAACACTTTTTCATCCAAAGTCAAAAATTATGCGTGGCTCTGCTATCGCAAACACCAGAGACCAGCGGAGATGAAGAAAGCCTAGTAAAGTAGTGGCAAACCACACACTCAGTCTAACTTTTGCTGGGCTTCCCCCATCTCCGCTGGTCTCTGGTGTTTGCGATAGTAGAGCCACGCATAATTTTTTTGACATGCTAGTGCAGATTGAGAATGCTAAGATTAGCAATCCCTCGCTTCAGTATTTCGGAAGCGACGAGTGTCCAATTCTCTGGTCGAAACCTCCCGAGCCACCACCAGAGGCATCGGCTGCAGTCACGGACACCGGGCGCGTTCGGCGCGAACGCGGGGAAACGCGGTCGGCGTCGGCAGCAGTTGTACTCGCCCCACTACCACCTGCCTCACTCCTCCTCTCCACCTCGCATCCGCTATGCTGCGCGACGCTATTTTTATACTCTGCTTTCACTCTCTCTCAGCTCTCTCTCTCCCCCAGCTGCTGAGACGGAATGATGATTATAGCGAGGTTCTAACAGCTCCGCTGTAAAAGACAGTCTACTTACATTTTCTAAAGGGAGCTATCATTGATTTTTTTTTTCACATGTCTGCGGACAACTTTCTGCGGCAATGAAGGGAAAGCTACGCAGGCAAAGCGCGCACAAGTGAGAGCGCTTCTGAAAAGAGTCCCGCGTTTTAATTCCCATTGGTTTAGGCTGGGGAAGAGAAAACATAAACAGCTTATTAGCAACAGTCAAATAAGACAGAACACGCCACTGAGTGTAAATGTTTACTTATTTTGCTGCTTTTTCCTTCCTCGTCTGGGCAAACGCGAAACCGTCGCACGCGGAAGCTTCGTCGATTCAGCGTCTGTTCAGAGCAACCAAAAACACTGCCAAACGCTGCCGGACTACTTGGCGCGGTAACACATGTGGAGCAGCCACGCGCCCCCGTAGCTTTCCCTTCATTGTCACAGAAAGTTGTCCGTGAGTATAGTGAGTGCGCGATTGCACACGTCGTGTCGCAGCTATGCGGGTAACTAAAGGTGTGGCATGTGCGTGCGTCTTTGGGCTCGTGACGGCGCAGACAACGGGGTGGCGCCACGTCATGAGTGTATAAAATGAGCGCGTTTATGACGTTCTGAGGTCTACAAAAGTATACAATGATTTCGCATTCACACCGGTAAGCAGGTATCTCAGCCGAATTTCTAAATTTAGGTTCCTAAGTTTAGGAACTTTTATGGAAAGTTGTTTGCTGTTCTTTTAGGCTGTTATTTATAGTGTAGATGACCTGTAAGAGCAGAATAATTGGTCTATTACTACCCGTAAGGGGTTGCACGCAGAGCACTGTGGTGACCTTATCTGTTTCATTTTAATTATATAGGACGCATTTAGTATATTCGACATTCACGCCCGATCACGCCTGTTAAGGTTCCTTTCGTATGATCAATCACATCGAATAGCTTAACTTATTTTAGCTTACCGGCATGATAAAGTAACTTTGGAAACGGACGTTGCGTAAGCCAGCACTGTGCACCACGGTTATCTTTGAGGCCATGAAGCACAGACGTGCGACAGATGGTTCAAGGAGTTTGAACCTTCCGTCATGTAAACTAGTTTTCACTTCTTGTTCGAGTTCCTTACATCTTGTACGTTGTACATGAATGAAGAAAGAAATCATATTTCATTTGTCATTTGCTTTCCCGGCCGATCTGCTGAGGAAAACAAGCTGCATTTACATGTTACGCTTGGTCGCGCGCGGGAAATAGATTTGTCCGATATAGGCCTGCACGAGGCGCTGCGTTTCATAGCAGACTTTCGCCTTGTCAGTGCAGGAGGTTTGACGTATGTGGCGGAAGCAAACGCGACGGTATCAAGCTTTCCCCGCAGCTTATAAGGTTATAAGGTTATTTGTGTCATTATATAGCAACATGATGATTTTGTGCTCTGCAACTTTTTCGCAATCTAAGTGCGCATCACGAGAAAGTTGAAAATTATTCGGGGATTATATGAGTTGTAAAGCGAGGCCAATGGGAGTTGAATATCAATTGTACGAATTTAACGTGATCAAACATGTTCTTAACAAAACTCGTGTTATTAACGCGAGGACGTTGTGAAAGCTGAGAGTTAAGAGGAAATGATCCGCAACATGACTTTTAACAATGAATGTGGTGTGCATCTGTAAATTCACAATTATTATGCCTAAAGGCAGGCTTCTGAAAGAAAAACAAAAACATGAATGAATCAATGAATGCGGAGGGTACGTAAAGGAGGTTGGACAAAGCATGATCCATAAGTGTTCCCAAACCAACTATACATCGAAAGAGATTTAAGACCGCAACATTGGAAACAGCTAACATACTGAAGAAGACACAAAGAAGATGCATAAAGTGAATTAATGTTGATGTCACCCAAGAGGACAACAGACTTCTTTCTTTTGAAAGATGATCAAGAACAATATCAAGTGCAACACAAAAAGTTGGAATTTGAGAATGCGGTGGTCGATAAATACAACCAAAGACAACACTATTGCTATTTATACCTAAGACAGAGTGCTCAACTTCGACCCACACTGACTTAAAGTCGCAGATGGATAGGTTAAGATCTAGCCTTGGCTTGTATGTAATGCCAGGCAGAATAAACATGGCTGAAACACCATGTTGTGATATAGTGGGGTTACAATATTCAGCATTATATGATGGAAAACAGCAGAGATTCCTATCAGAATCACTAAGCCAGATAATGATGAGAAAGAATGGAGACAAGAAGACAACAGAGCTGGATAGTCATGAAAATGCTTGCAGAGCTAGACTACGTGCAATAATGTGAATCTCTGAATGACGTACAGCTATTTAAAAAACGAATTTAATATCATTAATGGAAATGTAGACTTAATGATCGGGAAGAAATAAGAAAATCGAAAAACGAAAGAAGCCTCGCCTATTAAGCAAGCACTATCAGGCCAGATTCGCTCTTGATAGGAAAATCCCTGTTTTCTGTAGACTGCCTCGCCTTTATGACGCGATCGCCTAGACAAAAAAAATAATAATATTGATTTCTTGAATTGTGAAACCTTGCTGAACAGTTGCTTGTCCTGAGGAGAGAGCCGCTCATTGGCGAAAATAGGTTTACCACACGCATTACTGAAACCGATGTCATTTGCATGTACACGGGATTTGCGGGCTTTGGCGATAATTTCTTTATTGATTGAGAGTGAAATCGAACCAACAAATGTTCTTGAATCTAAACCAGACGAAACAGAGTGACCTATATCCACATCAATAGCAGAAAGAAGGCATTCTATTTTAGAGGCAATAGTTTGAAGAATAGCCGTGCAGTCTTCGCCCTGAGTGGAGGGAGCGCCCTTGATTTCTACGTTGTTTCTTCGCAAGTATTTTTTTTTTCATGCCACCGTTTCGTTTTGCTAAGGATTCATTGCGTTAAATCAGGGATCTGTTGGTCACATTTAATCGTTCATTTAATGTTCGTTCGCTGTTAGTTGTTCGTTAGCTACTCCACGCGCTTTGACCGTTCGCCAGCCCACCCTGGTAGCCCAGTGGCGTTGCGCTGCTGACCTCGAGATCGCGCGGTTTCGTTCCCGGCCGCCGCGGACACATTTCGATGAGAGCTAAAATAATTTTTAAAAAAGAAAAACGCTCGGGTACTTATATTTAGGTGCACATTAAAGAACCCCATGTGGTCAAAATTATTTCGAAGTCTCCCATTACGGCGTGCATCATAATCAATCCGATCGCGGTTTTGGCACGTAAAGCCTAAGTTTTTAATTTTTAGCGACAGTTCGGCAACAGTTGGGCATTATACAAAGATATGATAAAACTGAATGCAACTGCAGTAACGGCCGATAAAAAAAGGTAACAATCTAGAACAGAGTATGCAGCCAGAGCAAGTGAGCAAAAACTCGTGAAGCTAGGACGGCATAGTTATATAGATATTCAAACTCTGCTGCCATGGCTGCTGCTGCTGCTTAATAAATTCGAGTTGCCTCTGGGACGTTTCTATAGCCAGCTTGATGGCGTTCAGGCGCCAGCGCAGATCCAAGTGTAGGAATGGGCCGTCAGGAATCGCGCCAGAAGCCCATATAGGCGCAAGCTGTCAGCTATAAGACAGGCTGCTCGTGAGCGCAGACACATCAGCTAGTATATGTACAGCTCTCAAACACCCTCGCCATCCGGAGTCCGAGCAGTGATGGTGCCGTCATCGAGTGACTGACTTCATCCGTATTTTTTTTTCTTCTTCTGCCTTCTTCTTTTTCTCTCTCTCTCTGTGTGTGTGTGTGTGAGAAGTACAGCTCAAACTCTAGAGACACCGCCAAATTTTTGTCGTATAGGTTTACAGCGCGAATCGGGGAAGAGGACGATGAAAGACAAACGCGAGCGCTAACTTCCAACAAAGGTTTATTGTGATATGCGCGGTGGGATTGGGCATAACGCGAAATTAACCAGCCAGAAGTCACTGCGAATACAAGGAAATTGGGGCTGTCTGCACGTCTCACCAGCTCTGTGCGATGTAGCGAAGGCTAGGGCTTTTGTCAGCCAATGAGTGACGAGATCCGGCTCCGTTCACCAGAGATAGAAGTAGGGATCTGAATCACATATAGCTGAGCAGGTTGGTAGCAAGGTGAGGAAGTTGGTGGTGTTTTTCTTCTCGTTCTTCTTGTGCGCGTGTTTTGCGCGCCTGCTTTTCCATACTAAAGCTTGGTAACTTAATGTTGATCGGCATGTACTTAAGTGGATTAAAAGTTTTCTTCCTAACAGAACGCAATACGCAACAGCTAATAGGTTTTCTTCAAGTTATTCTTCTGTAACATCTGGCGTACCACAACGGTCGCTTCTTCGACCGCTTCTTTTTTAAATCTATATTAATGGCCTTGCTAATTGCCTCACCTCCTCATCAATTAAACTATTTGCGGATGGTTGCAGCCACTATAAAAAATAACTGATATATCTCATTGCAATCAGCTCCAGCAGGATTTTGTATGGCCATGTATCGGAATGGTGTTTAAAATGACATATGAAACTTAATACAGAGTAATGTAAAGTCATGCAGACGCATCGTCGTTTTCTCATCAACACTGCGTGCAACTATAATCTTAATGATTTTCCTCTGTCACTAGTAGAGGTATTTTTGCTAACACTATTAGCATTACTTCAGATTACGGGTGAGGCCACCGATCTGCCTGATGCCTAGCGATATTGATTTTTATTATTTGTAGCTGTTGTGCGATTTTGCAGCGCGATAACGAGACAACAAGAGAGACAAGACAGCACAGAGCACTGTCTTGTCTTGTCTTGTATCTCCAGTTGTCTCGTCTTAACGCGGGGAAATAGAACTATGTGTGAAAGCGACTAGCGCGCCAGTACAATCTTGTAGCTGCTGCCTGTTGCTGTTGGCATCCAGTAACAAATTACCATGACTTACATCGTGTCTGTTTGCAATATCGCAACATATTTACGGCTTCACCACGATAACAGCTCGAAGATCTACAATCAGCTGACGTTTTCAATATAAAGAAGTCACTCATGTTAATTTCTTCAATGATTCAGCCACCACTGATTGTAGTCCTGCTGTGCATACTACTGTATGCGCGCAGTGCTCACTCTAACCCTCTTTCCATTTCCCCTTACCCCCAGTAGGGTAGCGAACCGGACGCTTGTTTGGTTGACCTCCCTGCCTTTCCTCTCATCTATCTATCTATCTATCTATCTATCTATCTATCTATCTATCTATCTATCTATCTATCTATCTATCTATCTATCTATCTATCTATCTATCTATCTATCTATCTATCTATCTATCTATCTATCTATCTATCTATCTATCTATCTATCTATCTATCTATCTATCTATCTATCTATCTATCTATCTATCTATCTATCTAACAACTGTTAGTTAGATAGATAGATAGGTATGTCAGGCAAGGAGAATGTCAAGGAGTATGTCAGGCAAGGAGAATCTATCTCTCCAATGCTATTCACTGCATGCTTAGAAGTATTCAAGCTCCTAGACTGGGAAGGCTTAGGAGTGAGAATCAACGGCGAATATCTCAGCAACCTTCGGTTTGCAGATGACATCGTCCTATTCAGCAACAATGGGGACGAATTACAGCAAATGATGGAGGACCTTAACCGAGAAAGTGTAAGAGTGGGGTGGAAGATTAATATGCAGAAGACAAATATAATGTTCAATAACCTGGCAAGCGAACAAGAATTCAGCATCGCCAGTCAGCCTCTAGAGTCTGTAAAGGAGTACGTTTATCTAGGTCAACTACTCACAGGGGACCCTGATCATGAGAAAGAAATTTATAGAAGAATTAAACTGGGCTGGAGTGCATACGGCAGGCATTACCAAATCCTGACTGGGAGATTACTGCCGTCGTTGAAAATAAAAGTGTACAATCATTGCATTCTACCGGTGCTAACATATGGGGCAGAAACTTGGAGGTTAACAAAGAAGCTCGAGAACAAGTTAAGGACCGCACAAAGAGCTATGGAACGAGAAATGTTAGGCATAACTTTAAGAGACAGGAAGAGAGTGGTGTGGATCAGAGAACAAACGGGGATAGCCGATGTTCTAGTTGACATTAAGAGGAAAAAATGGAGCTGGGTAGGCCATGTAATGCATACGATGGATGACCGGTGGACCATTAGATTTACAGAATGGATACCAAGAGAAGGGAAGCGCAGTCGAGGACGGCAGAAAACTAGGTGGGGTGATGAAGTTAGTCAATTTGTAGGCGCAAGTTGGATTCAGCTAGCGCAAGGCCGGGTAATTGGAGTTTGCAGGGAGAGGCCTTCGTCCTGCAGTGGACATAAACATAGGCTGATGATGATGATGAGATATGATAGACAATCATTCTCATTTAAGCTGCGACAATTATATGACCCCGGCCGAACACAGAGACAGCGGTTGAGTGATTGATTTATAAATTATAAATAGGAATTGTTGGCAAAAATACAGTATGTCGCCGGCTTCTTCACAACGTTCAATTGTGAAATGAATGATGGATGACAAAAGGGAAAGTAGTTCAATTGTGAGCTCGTTGCTCGTGTGAGATCTCAAAAGCGTTGATGCGTTTAGGTGAGCACGTGTGACTCCCCAAGGCGGTTTAATCGCTTTGCCGGACAAGGATCTACATAGCCCCCCCCCCCCCCCTCCTTTAGCCCTATTGCACCCCCCTCCCCACTAAGAGCGAGGCTACTCCCCCCCACACACACCCGCTGTCTGAAAAGTGTATGGTAGCAGACAGAACGAATTACTGTGGCCGGACACGTCCAGTGGCGTCGCCAGAACGTTTTTATCGGGGGGAGAGGGTAGGAGGGCTGGGGGGGGGGGGGGGGGCGAATACTAACACAAAAAATTCAGGAGGTGGAGGGGGGGTGGGGTACGTGGTTTGATGTGCCACCCCCTGGCTACGCCGCTGTGAACATCCATTAATCTTCCAGCTGGACGTCATTCGGGCTGTGTCAAATCGTCTGGACCGACGATCATTTTTGGATAGCAAGATTATTGAACCGTAGCCTCTTGCATTGCAGGTCTATAGAAAGCAACGGGGGCATTGCTGTAATTTCTGCAGCAGGCTAGCCTTAGTGACCACTTGCATAGGCGTTCCGTGCAGCATCGCGTATGCGCCAATCGACACGTTCACTCTCTTGTTCTGTTTTTAATTTTATTTCTGATCAGATTTTCACTAGTGTATAGGGCGGCAAACACTACATGCCTTTCATAAGCCTCCATGCCCTTCCTTTACTATTCCTCAGCCACTCTCTTTTTAAATAAGTGTGCTTGCATTTGGGAACTACTGCTTCATTGATTCGTGATTACTGCACTACAACGTACTCTTGTCATGCCATACATGGTCCTGACCATCGTCGAGCTTATTCCTCAACTTTTCAGTTTATATAAAGAAATAAAGAGAATCGCATCCACTCGCAACCCAAGAGGTGGCCCTTGTTGGGCAAGCGCAATCGGTTCTCGGTGCTTGAGAGTATTCAGGACTAGGCTTTGTTCGTTACGCGTCAAGTTGGGCAAAGGATTCATCCACGGTAAAGTGTGGCGAAATTGCGTCCGCAGCGAGCCGGCCAAGCTTCATCCGCCGTGAAGTGAATCTGGAAAGCGACGTCCTAGTTTCGATCAGTCGCATCATAGTAGAGGGGCCGCAATCGACAGGTTGGTGGAACGAGCGGCTCGCGTGAGCGTCCGGGGCTCGGGGCTTTACCAGAGCTCTTCATCTTTCGAGTTGAGGATTAGAGCGTTTTCTTTGTTTCTGTTTCCTTTTTTTTCCCATTCCACTCCCATGCCGGCCATGGGTTGACGTGCATATTTGCCGCGGACACGCGTGACACGAACATGGAGCAATGTAAGGGTAATGACACTGACTGTGTCGCTTAGGGAAAGGCAGTGCAAGCAATGAGCCGCGGGTGAATTTCACTTTTTCAAGCTATGCCCGCATTCAAGTTGATGATTGATGCGGTTTAACGTACCTAAGTTGGCCAATGTGCAATGGAGCTCTTCGAAAAGTGCTGACCATTCATGTTACTCTAACGTGTACCTAAGCCTAAACGCACGAGGGTTTTTCGCATTGAGCCCGACATGCAGCCGCCGTGGGCAATCGAATGCACGACACGACTTGGTGCTCAGCAAGAGAAAGCCATAGTCACTGAACCACCACGGCGGGTGCACATACTAATTTTGTCATCCCAGTATACTTATTTATTTTTATTCCATTCTGGAGATTTTACGCGCCAAGACTACGATAGGCATTTGAGGCGCCCCACAGTGAAGACCTTCGGATTAATATTGACCAGCTGCGTTTTTTTTAAAATTTAATCTGCACCTACACGGGCGTTTTTTTTTTTTTTTTTTTTTTTGCATTTCATCTCCATCGAAATGCGAGCGCCGCGGCCGGAATTCAAACCCGTGACCTCGTGCTTAGCAGCGAAACACGCCATAGCCACTAAGTACCGCGACGGCTTCACGTCCAAGTGCAAAATCGTACACATAGTGTCGCGAGACAGAAGGAGAAGACTGCGTTATTATGCCGGCACCGATGAAGACGGGATAGAGGTTGCTCCTGACCATCTTGTCTACTTTTACGCCTGTGCTACTCACCTTATCTTGTAATTATCTGAATATACACGGTTTTTGTGCTACTATATATCATCTAACATAAGGATATAGGGGGTCCTTGCGTTGACACTTTCTATGTCCAAAATATTCGCTCGTTTCAGCTCTTCTGTACGTACACTTTCAAAGATGGTACGATGGTATGTGTTCTTGTTCAATCTATGTCATTTTCCTGTCTCCTTATCCTTGGACCCTATTACTCTCTTCTCCCAGCGTAGGGTAGCAAACCTGCTGCAATCCAAGATAAAGTTACTGTCTTCTGTTTTGTCCTTCTCTCTGTCTGCACCTTCCTGCCGTTCTAGTCTGGGTAAGCGCGGAGCTTGATGGATCCTACGGAAGGTAACATTCTCATCTGCGATATGGGGCGATGGTGCGCTCAAGCGTTATTGATTTATTGAAGCCGTGCTTCACGCATAGTTTCACCGACATATAAAAACGCTAAGTCTCTCTTTAGCATGTCACGTGCACGTGTCAGGGACGTCGCCGCTAATATGTACTCACTCTAAACCGTATACGAGTATATATAAGAAAACACACTCGTCCATAGGCGATAAAACACAAGCCTTCCCGGCTTATACAGTGTAGAGCTAATGCCATTACATATGAGTGTAAAACGCTTAAAGGGGCCATGGCACCACATTTTTGAGCTTAAATTATGCATGCATTTAAACCGTACGCGTCCCACAGCAAGCTGGTAAAATTTGAATGCAATCGGTGCATTTTGGTGCATGTTTTTTTTTATATCAATATTGGGCCCGCTACTCTCAGTTACAAATATAAACTTAGAACTGTTGGGCGAACGTGTCATCACGCCTGTAAGCCGCATTGGAGGACAAGGTGTGAGTGAGTACGAGTGTCACGGAATCGGTGCTTCTTCTGCGCCTGAGCTTCGTTTATTTTACCATACTCTCGTCACACGCGTGTACAAATGATTTTTTTTGTTTTTTGCAGACATGGTGAAATTCTACGGCGATAGCTGTTATAACAAATTTCCTGCTGAATTTGCGGCGCCACCGTATACATCCTCACCGTACGACGTTGTCGTATAGTAGCTTACCATCATCACGTTATCGTGCCAATTGCGAAATAGGGAGTTTGCAAGCGGATGATACCAAGGTGAAACCTCAGCCGGCATCACACCTGGCACCTTAGCTCCCGAAATGTTAAGCTCCATCCAGATGCGCCTCCAAGAGATCGGCTATTTGCGAACGGTGCCTCGCAAGCCAGCGGTTGCTTGTCGTGTTGCGGTGCCCGAGACGATATTAAAGCAACGTCGAGGTGAAAGCGATTAAGAGAAACCAGCAGCAATTAGAAGTGAAAGACGTGGTAAGGAATATAGAAGGACGCATAGCCGTGGTTCTTCAAAGCAGACTGCTCGCGCGTCGGTGCTAATGTTTTCTGCAGCTTGTTAATGCTCTAAAATATCCGCCTCTTACTAAGCGTAATGATGCGCGCGATGTAGTAGTTATCACCGTTTCTCACGTTGACCAGTAGCACCCCCTCCCAATGTCTTTACGTTGTCTTTCTACATCATTCATATCTTTGTATATAAGCTGTGCTTTGTTGCATTGTCACGACGCACGCACTATAAAACAATGGACTCCCGTGTTCACCGAGGACGCCATGTCTTTAACTAACTCCCGCTTGCAGTCATCATTTCAAACCCTGCGTTCGACTCAAGAACTGAGCCTTCTTTTTACAGATAAGCTGCGTTTTTCCGCAATGTCGCGGCGTATACTGGCTAAAACAAGTGACTCTCGTGCAAGCTCAGTGACCTGGGTCTTTAACGAACTCCCGTTTTCCAGTCATTGTTTCCAGCCACAGACAGTCGAGCGCCGACATCACGTTCTATAGTCGAGCGCTGACTCTAGCAGTGCAGACTTCTCTCTTTCCCCTCGGCTCCACCGTTCTTGACACGGCGTACTGTGTTTTTCGATAACGCTGCTTCATTCGCGAGCGAACAAAGAGCTGTGTTCGGCGCGTCCCGCAACGGGCGTAGAAACAATACGGGACGCCCGGGCTGCGCCGAAAGCAAAGCAAAGCTTAGGGGACGTCGTTGTGCAAGAGCTCTGGCTACAGCGTCGTGGCTTCCGGTGCACGCGTCAGCGCTTCCGGTGCGCTCAGCCCTGTCAACCTGTCGCGCGCGCGCCGACGGGATGGCCCGTTCGCTCGACAGAGCGCTCATCCATCCTTCTCGGAGGCAATCTGTTGCGCTTCGCGTACCACCGTCGGTCACTCTCGCGCGGCAGCCTCGCGGAAAAAGAGGGGGGGAAGCGCTAGCGAAGTGCTCTTCTCTGCGTCATCTCCACGATTAGTCACTCGCTTATTTGCTTCAGTCCGTGCAGAACGAGCGCGGCGTGTACTTTGGACGCACAAACTTTATCCCCATTTATGAAATGGGGCGCGCGTTAAAGAACCCCAGGTGGTCAAAATTAAACTGCAGTTCCCCGACTAGGGCGTGCCTCTTAATCATGCCGTGGTTCTGGCACGCAAAATACCAGAATTTAGTTTCATTTATATTCATGAAATAAGGTAAAACTCGATTACTTGTCTACTGTAGAACTAAAGCTGACCGGGCGTAGCGTTAACAGACCCGGCGACAGCGGTGCGGATAAGAGAGAAAATGTGGGTGGCCAAGAGAGATAGAAAGCAAGGAGAGGAAAGGCAGGGTGGTCTGCTGGGCGAGCGTCAGGTTTGCTACCCTACACTGGAGGTGAGCGAAATTGGAATAGGTATTCTACTTAAGATCAAGAGAAGGAAGAAGTGTACTTGCACAAGCCGCATAACGCGTAGAGCGGATAACTATTGGTCTAGTGGAGTAACATAACGGGTGCCAGTAAATTGTAAACGCAGTCGAGGACGGCGGAGAATTAAGCGGTTTGGTGAAATTCGAGAACTCGCTGGCATGCAATGGCGTCAGTTAATACAGGAAAAGGATAATTAGAGATCGCTGGAAGAACCTTCGTCCTACCGCGGACATTATTAAGGCTGGCGATGATCAATCGGAGTACCGAATACCGAAGAGCCCGCGATGGTTTTACTTGCGATGCATGCGTTCTGCTGTCACAGGCCGGAAGTGATCCTCCTGAAATAGTTTAAATAAATGCAACTGACTTCTTTCTTAGACGACTAAATTCCGTAATAACAAAAGAAGGATCGTAACTGCATGTTTAAAATTAATTCTAATGAACGATACAGTGGAACAAACTGAAGAGTTCATCTGTGTAGCGCATTCAAACTAAGCTTATCACGAAAAAATTGTTAACGAATATTTGAAGTTCTTTCAGTTAGATGGTTGGATGGAAAAGCTTTGTTATCGAAGATGACACGCTGGTTTATGTTACAAATGCACGCGAGATTGTGCAACAAACTCTCAAGCTCCGCTTTTTAGTGGAGACAAAGCAAGCTTATCAGACAACGATGGTGCACAAATGTTCCAAATCACTTGCATTAGAAATAAGCGTAAGATTAAGAAAACTAATCGAGCGGAAATCCGAAAAGTCGAAGAAGCTTCATGTAAAGGGAAGTTTTCAGTCACTGACTGAATGCTAGAAAGAAACCGATACAGTTTGGTGGGGCGACAGCACCGGAAAATTGGTAGTGCACCAGGTTCGACCCCCGGAGCAGGACGAAATCTTCTTCAACTGATAAGCTTCCTTTCGAACAAACCCAGCGAATTTCTCTTGCATCTTATCCCTACCTTTAGGTGGATACCAGTTTTCTTTTTTTTTTTTCGTGGACACAAGATCGTGGAACAGACTTCCAAGCTCCACTATGTAGCGCAGCCAAATTTACATGCACGTTGTTCATCTTAAAATTATTTTAAACGGATGACTGTATCCTCTGTGCACGTGTCTGTTACGTGCTCAGCATTCCGTGCCGCCGCGTTTACGTAAGGGGGCCCATCGAGAGCGACGCGAGACAGATAAAAGCGAGGCGCCCCTCACCGGGCAGCAGCGAAGCGAGGCATCCGAAGAGCAGCAACATCAGCAGCACGGGGGGCTCCGTCGTCGTCGTCTCCATCGGCGGAGGCCCTCATGGCAGGCCGGCCGGAACGCGTGTGCCCACATCGCGGCCGTCGAGACCCCTCCTCACCGGCCGCGGCGGTTGTACCACGTGACCGGCTGCGCCGCCTCTCGCGGCAGCGCCCCTGGCGGGACGCGCCGACCACGTGCTCCCATCCACGGCACGTGCTAACACTTCCACGGCCGCGTCCACGGCCGCGTGCGGCCGTGCAGTGGGCGTAGGCGCTGGGTTGGAGCGGTTGAATTCGCGTTTGTAGAGGCTCCGATTGTTTTTCTCAGTTTGTCTCCTTTTCAGCCGCTGCTTTTAACGTTGGCGAGTTAATAGGACTGCGCAGGGGAGGGTGGTAATTTTCTCCTGATGCTCGTCACCCGCCGCGGAGACTCGTTTCTGCTATGGCGTTCTGTTGCCGAGCACAAACTCACGTGTTAACACTACTTAATTTTGTGCGCACATTAAGGAGCTTAAGATCGTCCAAGTTAACTCGGAGCCTCCTTCCTCCGGCGTCTCCCACACCCCACGTAACACTTCAACTAATCAATCAATCAATCAATCAATCAATCAATCAATAATCAATCAATCAATCAATCAATCAATCAATCAATCCGTCGCTCGTTGTACCAACGCACACCGTTCAACTGTTGGGTCCCTGTAGAGGATGCACTCCCGCATTGGTGGTACTGATGAGGTGAAAACAACCTTAAGGACGCGCGATTTTTTCGATGTCTGAACTTGGCTTCGCTAAAAGCGAGAAAAGGCCAAAAACAGAAAGTGCTCAACAGCCGCTAACGCTAAATCAAAAGTGATTTTAATCATCTGACCCTATATCTGATTTTCAATGGCTGCCGGTTTCGTGAGAGCGCTGTAACACACCGTTGAAACCGAAACACTGTGATACCCATGTGATATCCTGGCAGATGGTAACTCGAAGGCGACCCAACTTGTGCTACTTCAGGTTGTAAACTGCATGAACAATGTTCCATACCTTAAGCATTTGTTTAGCTTCTGCTGCTTTAGCCCGAATCGCCTTTACAAACGTCATCTTAACGCGGGAGCATATTATGCCTAGGTCTTCGATGGCATCGTGACCAAACCGACCAACATTTCTAACAAAGTAAAGAAACAGCCCGAATGAACTTCAGTCATCATTCTGCCTGCGTGTACTAGGCTTAATTCGATCCGTTCTAGGGCTTTTTTTCAGCCGCAGCTCTTGTGTTCGCATGCCTTGTTTGACGAACCAAAATGTGTTTTTATATCTCTTTATAAGAGTGTCAGCGCTCAGCGCACGTATTCCTTACTGCACGTATCCCTTCGTTAAACAAGAGAGGCGAAAAGGACACGGAAGATCGCGAGACCGCTTCCGCACCCTTATCGGATAAGTTTAGTGGCGGTACAGTACATTTCACATCGTGGTGACGAGCGCAGAGAGGGTTCGCGCAGCCATGCGTTGCGTTCGGTTCTTCTTGTTGTGCCCCACTACCGTGTCTTGAAGAAAGAAACTTCAGGGCCGGTACCAAAGAGTTGTACAGGGGGTGTCCCAACTATCACACACAAAGATTTTAAAATATGCGAATACCACGTAGCTGTACAGAACCAAAGTAATGTTGGTCGCCCTCACTTGGAAATACTCGGATTATTTTTTGCATTCCGCCTAATTGCACAATCGGTCTTAATTAATTATTCAACTTCTCAAATATTATAGTTAGATCAAAAGTGTGAATGAGAAAATTGTAGAGCAAAGTGAAAAACTCCCGATACAGCTTTCTGCTGCTCAGTACGTGCTACATAAAAGTGTTTTTCCAAGCGTGAAAGAAGCCCGCGAATACACGAAAGTGCCTCGAGCGGCCAGTCGCTCCTCGAAGAGGCAGGATGTGTGTCGAGTGCGCTCCCGAACACCTTGCAATGTGGTGAATGCGGTTTAAATCATAATTTGAGACTCAAAGAGGTGTGACGTGATGCTACCGCATTTCTCTCGCATTTACCGCTAAATCGCTACTGATTTTTTGTCATGGCGTTGAATTATAGGCAATCAGATTGATTGATGGCTTGCTTTATTTATTTATTTATTTATTTATTTATTTATTTATTTATTTATTTATTTATTTATTTATTTAATGTTCGTTCGACGGTCCAGTAAGTTTATTTCCATATTTTAATTGTCCCTTTGCTTGCTCTGCTTCTTTGTTTCAGTTGTTTGTTTGTTTGTTTGTTTGTTGTTTGTTTTAACGTCTAAAAGGGATGCCTTGGCTATAAAGGAGAAAAATATCGTAGAGCAAAGCTGTAAGGATGAATGTTGGGGTTCTTTGTATTGTACACTGAACTTATAGAAAAGCGTCTCTTCATTCGTCGCCCATCAGAATTCTATCCCTGCTCGCAGGAATCGAACCATCCACCTCGCAACGAGCCGCAGAATACCACATTATCTGAGAGGCGCGTTCTGCGCACTATGCACGGACGCGATAGCCAGCGTGCATCGGTGTCGCCGCCGAGAAACGTGGGGGTAATTGGCCCGTTTATGCGGTCAATTTTGGCCACGTTCAAAATAGCAGCACACTCGTACACTTGCCCGTCATGCCACTGCTGTCGACAGGGCTGACGACTGTTGTCAGCCCTGTCGAAGTGGGAACGTGTGGGAACGTGTTTTTGGGTTCGCGTAGTCTGTTGGAATCAGACGACGCGCATGTGCAGTTGCTAAAGAACGGAGTGATATGGGCGAGAAGGTACGGACTCAAGCGTTAACTGAACGTTTACTAGAAAGCGCTAGCCTTACGAGAAACGCGAGGTTTTCTAGAACACACACACACACACGCAAACACATACGCACACACACACACACACACACACACACACACACACACACAC